>NW_010338093.1:361864-418997 GCF_000700745.2 Antrostomus carolinensis
GTTCTGAATCTAGCTGAAAGGCAAAACATATATGTCCTTCCCCTTTAATACTAGGTATAAGAGAATACTAAATGGAAAAAAGCAAATTTCTGAGCCAGCAAATACAGAAAACTACATTATCAAGATGGCCTGGTTTGATCTGAGTCATAAAAATGGCAGTTGAGAATTATTTGCTGTTCATTGCCTTGCAGTGCTTACCTAATAATATTTGAATATTTTTGGAATTATGAATTAATTTCAAGCCTATTATGTAATTTTACAGTACTGTTCTTCCTTTCTACCTCCTTTTCTCCTCCCTCCCTCCCTCCTTATCTCCCACTGCTGACTCTCTTACAATCCTGATAGCTTCCAAGAGACTCCTCTCTCTACATCAAAAGAGGATCCTCAATATTGTTTCCAAACCTCACAGGGCACATCCTGTTGTGTGCGTAGATGATTCATATCAGAAGTTTATATACGTCATCTGCATGTTCCTATGCACTTGATAATATGCACATTTACTGCCTGCTGGGAAACACTACCACAGTGTTTTCCACTTTTTAACAGCATCTCAGAAACATGTTAAGCCAGAATTCTCTCACCAGCACCAAAAGGCTCTTTTCATGCTGTGATATTCATTCTCACACCTTTCTGCATGGTGTGTCCTATGGGGCTTGTCACTGCTTCACCTGCAGTGATTTGCAGGCACTGCCCCTTTTGTGTTGCTGTGGGGGGAAGAAAGCAAGAAGGTGAGAAGTTTCATGTGCAGTACTGCTTTTCTGTGTTTTTGGTACAGAGAAGCTGACAAAATCTTACCAACGGTTAGTTATTTTGGCAGAGAGGGAAGACTTCTCAAGCTATAAGGGCAAAACTGACCAAAAGATTGGCTATTGTTTCAGTACAGATATGTGAATGCCAACTCAGTACCATTACATTGGAATGCTTTAGATGTTATCTGTATGTACAATAAGAGTTCAAAATATGAGATAACTTGTAGCTAGCTAGTAAGCACAGTCTTCTATTTTTCTCACTGAACAGCAGTTTTACTGTTTCCTTGAACTTTGCCATCTGTTTGTCTCTACTTATTTCTTTTACCCACTATTTAGATTGCAGACTCCTTGGACATAGGTGGTTTTTCTACACTTGGACAACAGCTAGTGTGATAACATGGTCGTTCATGAAAGGGTCCCTACCCCGGCACAGCACAGATAGTTAAACAATATTTTCATCAAAATTTTTATCCCAGGTAGGAATCTCTCTGTTTCCTTGAAACTCAAATTGACTTTTCACTTCCCAGACTGCAATATCCACAGCAGGAACTGAGCATCAGTGAATCCTCATTTCTAAATTTACTTTTCATTCAGCTGATATAAAGTTTTGTATGGTGGCCTTTCCATGTCATAAATATTAAATGTTAATGTGTAAGCTCCATCTGGAAGACTCTTCATTCTTGAATTCTCAGCTCTGTTTCCTCACATAACAACCAATAACAGAGATCATTAAATGAGAGGGTTTTTATTTAGGAACACTGAGAATGTAACCTAGAGTAGGCAACATATGGAAAAAATGAAGGAGTAATGTTTTATTGACCAATTTTTCTTTATTGCTGCTTATCTATGAAGAAATGAGAAGGTAAAATCATTAGAGTAGTAAAACAACTTCCATATCAGGTATACTGCTGCAACAAAATTTACTTTACTTTTTTTGTGTGCTTCAAGTATAATAAGGAAAATATGTATATAAAACATTTCCTGCTAACTTCTTCAGCGTTGCTTGCTGTAACACAGAGCTTTCAATTTCTTGTGGTCCTATTTGACACTAATTATTCCCCTTAGAATGCTCCATTATGCTCAGTTTTCTTTGCATGTATGTGTGCTTGCATGTGTGAAAGAGATGTAAAGTCTGTTGTTGTTCACCATAAATTTTATTCAAATGCAGCAGCACCAGTTTGTAATCACATTTACAGAATGCCTTTCATTCTGGATATTCCAAATGTGCTTTTCAGACTTTCATATAAAGAAATGTAGAATGCAGTCAACTTCATGCAGATTGTGTACTATTTGATAGCATCCAGCAGCATTACATGTGGTTTCAAACTGAAAGGGAATATCCAGTAGCAATGTCATTGGATATTTGTAGGATGGATAATAGAGCCTGATAATTTCTAAGATAATGCCTTTTTAATAGAAGTACTGATAAGTCTCTAGTGGTGATGGCACTGAAGGTGTGACTTCACAGTAAACACTAAACTCCCACAACTCACTGCCAAGAATAGCAGACCTCACTAATCACAGATTTTTGTTCCTAATCACATAATTCAGCAGCGCTACCATCATAGTGGCTGTGATGCCTATTTACCCCTTTGGTGAGGCAATCAAGTTCCCTGAGTTAATCCAAAAGGAAGAAAAAGTATATTTTTCTGTTGGTTAAGTGAACCAAGTTAACTCACCAAAGGTCACTTAAGGACTGCAGCCAGGACAAGAGGAGCCTGATTGTGTGGCTGGGAGCCAGGGGAGGGAAAGCAACACACTCTACACGTCAGAAGCAGAGAACTGCTAGATTAGCCTTGTTTTGCTGTCAGTCTGCCTGGAAGAGTACCTGCTGCAGCAAGGTCTCCTTTTTAGCACTGCTTCAGAAATTGGACAGTCACATTCCTATCTGAAAATCACCAGAACTGCTTCGTACAGCACACTTGTCTTTTTCTCATGAACCCCCAGTAGACAGATTGATTTTGCTTTCCTTTGGCTGCAAGAGCTTCTGTAAATGCACAGAGAATCCTGATACACAGCTGCAATGGAACCACACAGTATGTGTTTTTGGAGTTAAAGTCCACTACTCACAACCACAATGATCTGGATATCCCACACCAAGCAATGCTAGTGTGGAATTCCAGTACTGGAGCAGCTAGGGAGTAGAAGGAATACATTTTTTGGTCTTATGAAAAAGTAGTATTTATGGAATTTTGGTTTCTCTTGTAAAACGAAGATGACCAAACTGTCACTGTGATGTAGATTTATCATTTATCTTTGTAAAAATTGAGTTTTGTTGAAGCTATTATATAAAATTCATTATTTTCTAATGGCCATATCTAGCTGACAGCTTTTGCAAACTCTTCCTAAGACAAGATCAGGTATTCACATGGACAGGCACACCTATGGAAATTAATTGAAAAATTAAGAAGGATAGTAGTAAAAAAGGACTTTTGCCAGCCCAAAAAAGATGAGAACTGATCATACTCTGAATACCAGCAGCATTTTTGTTTGGTTGGTTTTTGGGAAGGGGCTTGGGAGATATTAAAAGCAATATTGTTTCCTTACTGTTTATAAAATTATTATATCTAGAAATCTAGAGGACTTCTCCAAGTCATCTGTCAAAATATTTGAACACGCATTATATGCAAGCATATACATAGTTATTTTGAAGGCAATGGGGCTAAATGCAGGCATGTCTTAGATGTGGTATCTGCTTTGTTCTGGAATCTAGCCCTACCATTGATCATCTTTTTAATTAATATATTTCTCATCTATTATTAGTTGCATTTAGAAGCAGGATTGATACAGTTTTTCCTGTTTTTCAAGTCATTCTCTTTACTTTCACAGACATAAAAACAAACAGAAAACAACTCCTGCTGATCTTCCAGTGGATAGATTACAAGTGGTTAGCATTGTTTTTTCTAAATATTTTCTGTAATTCCCTGGTCTAGCTGTTAGTTTTAACGTACATCACAATTCCATTAAGCATGACACATAACTGCTACAAACCACAGTGCACCCATCAAGCTGATGTTTACCTGAAGGCCTTTGAATAGATTTTGTCAAGATCAAAAGTAATTACTTTGTAAAGTTCATTTCCAGCCCCACATCTCTTTTCTGCTGAATAAATATTGCAAGAGGATGAAATATGGATGGGACGTTCTCATCCATCACTTTTAAATATTAGTGATAGGCTTATGCAGCTCATTGTTGTGTAAAAATCATTTGGATACATTATTCCAAGTTGAATAACAGAGAATTTCAGATAAAGAACTAGACTAAGGCTCTCTTTTATCATCTTGTATTGAATAAAGCAAAGGGAAGAGACTGTCTCTTAATTTTATGGCTAATGTTTCTTCCCTCTAAATGGCTACACCTTTTAAACATTTTTGTTAACAAATATTATTAAAGTACCTATCTGATTCAAATACCTATTATGCCTTATTAAAGTAAATATACTAAATTACCTACAAGGATACATAATAATACATCATTCCATTCAAGTAAGAGATATTTTAAAATTACATCCACTCTCCATTTAAAGACCACTTTGGAATGTAACTTTCCTCCAAGTTTTTTTTGGGGGGGTGGATTTCATTCTTGAAGGCACATGAAGGCATCAGTGAGCAGTCTTCTGCGAAGTTTTCTTCATGCCGTGCTATGGAAAAGCAGAGAGAGATAATTGGGAAAGTTTAAAGACAGCCATTTTTGTCTATTTTTTTTTTTTAAGTTTAAAATAATTTCTGGAAAAGTGTCTCGAGAGGAGTCTGAACTTCCAGTCATAAAACTATCAGAAATTATACAGTAGAAAACATTTCTCACAAAACACTGCTTTGGCTTTATTGTGCTCTTGTTTTGTTTCCTCTAAATACTCTTATCTTAATAAGCTTGGAGGCACTTTACTTTCTTCCATGGAGTTGTATTTACATGTATTTGTAAAATAAGTCAAATAATGATGTCACTGATGTGACTGGCTTCTAGGAATTGCCATATGTCATGACATTACAGTGAAATCATATAAAGGTCTAGATAAATACCAATACAGTTTCCATCTTCAAAATGTGTTCATAATTCACAACTATATATTCAGCATTTATGTTCTGAATTGTTTAACATTAAATCACTGCTTGCTACTAGAAGTAAAGAAATCTTAGTCTTTGTCAACATACCAGCTACAGTTAGTATATAGGTCTGTATTAGGTGGAAAAATTGTTACTCAAATACTGCATTTTAAATAGGGAAGCTCAAGGTCTACATACAAAATAATGTGTATTTTGCTATAGCTCTGCTTAATGACAGGGAAATGGATAGGATTCTGAAAAAAATACATTAAGTGACCTGAGATGGTCATTGAAGTCCATTCTGCTGATTCAAAGAAAGATTAACTGTGTCATGGCCATTTAAATTTCTAGAGACAAAGCACTAATGAACACACAGGGTCATGAGTTGAAGGTTCACACATATATCTGCTTTTTCTTTTTTTCATGCAGACTTCAAGCATGATGTTGAAATTTTATTTCCACTTCAGTTGAGATCTAGGTGAACATGCCACAGTAAAACTGATCCTAAAGTGTTTGTAGTGGGTTATCCTTTTTTTTTCTCTCCTCTGAGTTAGACATTGGTGTCTAAAGTAAAAATAAAAATGTCACTGGATGAGAACCAGGAGGATATTTTATGTATGAACTTGCTTCATAAACAGTTTCAGAGACATTTTCAAAAACCCCAAATCATGGAGGATTTTGTACATGTTCTGTCTTATAACAAAAGGTTCATCCATAACATTTGTTGATCTAGGTTGGTGTGACAAATTCAAAGTGTTTGAAAGTCTCTCAGGACAGTTCTTTAAATTGTGTTTTGCTCTCTTTTTCATTAAAGAACTAGGCTCATGTTTGAAGATGAATCCTCAGCTGGAAAGTTGCTTTTATTTTAAATGGAGAATTGACAGGTTTTCTTCAATCAGGTTTTGGCTGCAATCCATCCTTGTCTATCAACCTTTCTAGAACTTCAGTTTCCTCCTCTCTTATCCTTTTCTTTTTGAAGACAAGGGGTTTAAATTAAATAAAGATTGTGTGACATTCAGGAAAAGGTAAACTAATGTAAATTTTACAGCAGAGGAGGAGAATTTTTAAATTGAAGAGTGAACAGTGCTGTTACAGCAGTCTGTGCTTTCAGAGCCTAAATATCCTTAGGGAAATTAGGAGTCTTGCCATGTTTGATATCCAGAAGTACAATTTTGTCTGCACAAGCATTAATTAGCAATTTTTGGAAATGCTTTCAACAATGCCAGGGATCGACTGGAACACTGAATTTATCCATTCCCATTGAGTGCTTTGTTTAGGAAAGAAAACACTATATGCATACTTTTTACTGAGTTGGGCAGGAGCCAAAAAAATGATCTTCATGGATCTCCAACTCAAAGCAGGTTGGATCTGGTAGATTGCGGTAAGACTTTCCAAGAAACTAGATTCTGTGTCACAACAAACTTCCAAATACATAGGAATTCAGACTGAACTCCAGATTAAGTGTTTTAGTCTGTCATTTCTTGCAACTAGAGGTGTGGACTCAACAGTTATTAAATTGCCAGGAGAATATGAGTCTTTCTTCAGTGAATTTTTTGTCCTTCATTGTCTTTCTCTCTCATATACAGTAAGCATTTCTACAAAGATTGGGAGTAACAAGAAGCTAAAAATGCTAACTCCATAGATTTTTCTCTTTTATTGTTAAGCACTTCTGAAGCTTTCCTGGATTGTGCAGTTTTGGCTGAACCTCATTCAGAGAGTTCCTCGTCTCAGTTGCCTCACTGACTGCATATTAGTCTATTACCTGTTTTGTTTTCTGCTGACATGTTCATCTGTCCAGCCTGAAGTAAAATGGTTTATCTTTAGTCATTACATGAATTCTTATGGCAATAACATTCAGAGGAGCCTTTTACTGGGAAGTAAACTGTGGGCTAAAATGTCACAGAATTTTATTAGACAGTCTGAACTTAATTGCAGATAAGTTGATGCACTCATAAAAGATGATGTAATGTTTCTATTAACTCCAACATATGGTAACTGTTCATGGGAGGACAGCAAACAGAGATATCATTAAATGTTACTTTAAAATGATCAAATTAGGAATCTGTTTGTTTGGGTTTGGTTTTTTTTTTTTAAATAGAGACTTCTAATGTATTAATTACTAGTGAGACTTTACCTCATATTAGAAGTATTCAGAGGACATTGCTTATATAAAACTGTGATAGGAATTTGATTATTCCTGCAGAAGCAGTGGGTTATTTAGAATATTTTCCCATGGTCTGTGATGGAAATGAGAAGAGAGCTCTATTTCCCTGAAGCACTACAAGGCTTACTTAACACAATGATCTTTCAACCTCAGTAATAAACTACAGTACAAATAAATAGATGTGCTTGCTTTGGCATTTCATCTCTTAGTCCATATTCAGCCGTGTTATACTGATGATTCTTGAAAACTGAATATTTAGCATAAAATGGCCTTTGCTCTTTGAAGTGGTAAGTTGGACTGGGAGCCATGGCTTTTGGCTTCTGCTCTCACTTCTGCCACCAGGCTCTCAGATAATCATGTCAACCATATAAGTTCCCTGAGTTTGAGTGAAAGTCTTGAACACATTTCCCTTCTTTAACTGACATTCATGTGAGGTTTAATTAATTAATTAATTCTACAGTGAATTATACTTGTAAGTAGAAGATATTTCAGATAGCATAGTTTAATTATTTGTGTCATTACCGTCCCTATCTTCAGAAATTTTAGTGATAAGCCCTAACAATTGAATGACCTGTATTAATTACAGTGCAAACTTTATTCCATCTTGTTCTCATACTGACGAGTTCTGTACCATCCCTCTTTGCCTTGATGTACAGTTTAAATGTGCCACGGTGACAGGTTAACTTTAAAGCTTTTCCAAGTTAATCACATGCTGCTGGAGACCATTGCACACAGACAAGTCCTGTGCTAGCAATTCTAACAACGCATAGACAATTATATTTTCGTGCACCTCAGCTAAGATATCGACTGAATAAAGAGTGAGAACAAAGCCAGCTCCAAATGCTGCAATCAGTAGATGGCTAGGCAGTTTAAGTTTTTTTTTCTTTCATTGCCAAAAATCAAGATGGTTTCTGAAGACATGTAAAGTCTACAAAGACTTGGCTAAATTACAGTTGTTCTAGAGCAAGTGTAGTATGTAAGGGAGGACTGGAAAGAATCCAGGGAGCTTGATTTCACACCAAAGACCTTTCATAGGATATGAAATCATACTGGAAGGGCAGTGTGCCCTGGAGGATCAAACACCATGGTGTGAGTTCATACCTGACTCTGTGATTTGTTTAACGCTGCATAATATTTACACAGCCACCTCTTTAGGAGTTCTGATTAAAGCTCTCAAATTACATCATAGTTGTATTCTGCAGAGATGAATATCCCCACTCTGAACAGATTGTGACCATGATATGCTTCCAGTTTTCTCTTTGCTTACCCAAGTAGCCAGAGGACACCTTTAAAAGGTTTAATAGAGTACACCACTAATGTCACTATGGAAACAAAATCTTTTAGAATCTGCTACTTTAACAGAGCACCATCTTCCCTCACCCAGTCAGAATTTACAAGTCTTGGCTGAAAATTCCCTGCAGTGTCAGTGAAAAGTATTCAGGACTGTCATAACCGTACAAAGCAGGACAAGATCCAGAATCAGGGCATCAGAGAAGAGTACTAAAGAGTGCTGTTACTAGCTGACTTACCAAATTGATTTTAAAAAAGTTTAAAAAGTAGGTAGCTAATGGGGTTTTGTTACAAAACAACAGTTCAAAGGGCAAAAGAAAAACAATTTACAAGTCAAAGGATGGTGTGGGAAGAATATTTTAGTACTTATGCTGAGGAAGAGGATTGTAATCCCTCAGGCAGATGGTCAGCACAGAGGATAAAAAGCCTACCACAGGTGCCACCTAAAAGATTTATGTCCTTCACTCCACAGGTAGACATACTCTTGCTGCCAGGGGCCAAAAATCAAGTACCCACTTCCAATGCATGTTTGTGTTGTCCCATGTTTGTTCTATTAACTGTACTTACCATGTTCAGCAGATACCTGTTACTTCTCAAGAAATACTGTGTTTGGAAAGTTTTCGTAGCTCTTGAGAAGCACTTTATGTACTTTTTTTTTTTTTTTTTTTTTTTTTAATTAGTACAAATAAAGACCCTACATAGTCTATATCTACTATGGAAAGAGTTTAGAATTTTGTAGCCAGTTTTTAAAAGTATTGTCTTTGAATTTATAAAGAGACACCTTCCACGTAATGTATGATAAAATATTACATGATCTGGAATATAAAGCTCAGAGATTCTATTTCTATTCACATGTGTTAGGGATGAGTAAGGTTATTTCTTCTGCTATGCTCTTTTATTTCCTTCTTTAGTCTGTTTGTGTGATGCAGTGTGCCTCTTCTTCCTCAAATAGGACTTGTGCAAAGGTACTGGACTAGATGTATTTGAATGCATCTAGGTCATGTCTAGTCTTCTTGGGACTTATGTAAGCAGCTGAGAAGTTGTGCTTAATGAGGCTTTAGTTCATAACCGATCTTGGTTCAATCAATGCAAGTCAAAACCACTTAGGCTTAGTCATGTTGTGTTTAGATGGGAACCAAATAAGGAGCTGTAGCTGAGTTATAATTTCAGTTAACTTAGCATTGGAGACAAACTCCAGACAGGACACCTGTATGTAAAGCCCAGCAATTGTAAACTTATTTAGACAGGAAAGTCACTTGAGGCTGATCGATATGAGTAGTAAGCAGCTTGCTCTATGGCATAACTGCATCTATTCCAAGCAGGTTTTTGGTTTTTGGGGTTTTTTTTTATCTTGTGTTCCATGCTCCTGGGGCAGGCAACTGTGCATCACCATTACTCAGAGCAGATCAGGTTATGTTGTTGCCCCAAATTCTCAAACAAGTACCTGTAAACATTTTGGTTGCAATAGGAAATTCAACTATTCAGAAACAACAACGATGCATACACAACTGGGTGACAAGAGATTGGAAATCAGTCAAGAAAAAAAAAAAAATAAAAAAGCCAAGCTGTTAATTATTAATTTAAAGTGACTTCAAAAAGCAGTTACTAAATCTCTAGTGATTTTTTCACTACTCAGGCTACAGGTGGTTTGTAAGTGTTTAATAAAGCACCTGCTCATCAACTCAGTTCCTCATGATTTTAGCTAAAAAAAATTCACTGCAATTATTTAAAAACAACAACTTATTTTTCAAAATGTCCTGACATATGTTTCTGTACAGTAATGCCTGACTGCACAGAAACTATAATGGGCAAGTGTTTGTAGTTTTCAACTGTATTGTTTTAATAATTGATGTATCATTATAGGCCTGGGGTACTGTGAATAAGCAAAAAGAATAATGGATTTAGATCTTTCACTGTGACACACAGGTCGCAGGCTGCCTCTGCCTAATATGCAAAATAGTGCCAGCAGCATCAACGCCTAACAAAGTGTCTCATTAGTATAAAAAGTATAATTAGTGTTGGTCAATTTATTTGGGGGGAAAAAGGTTGCTTGTAACAAAAATATATTTTACATAAACATTTGTCAGTTGTTGAAATTATCAAAATAATGCTTAGAAAATACTCTCAGTCACTTGCCTTGTTTACCTACTTTCCACTGAGAAAATGGGTAAGCAAGCTTTTCATATTTAAAAAAACAATGTAATGTTTCGAATGAAACAAAATCATGATTGTTTAAAAGAAAATTACAGAGGAAAGAAATTCCAGAAGTTTTTCTTATCATTAGTGCAAGACTGCCTCACAAATAAACCTCCTCTGATCTTGATTTATATCAAAGGATAGAACACCCCAGGAGTCTTTACTAGCTGAAGAACTGACAGAGTTTACCTTTTCCCCAGGAGAAAGGAAAGCAGTACAAATTATGACACAATTGCAGTATTCTCCCTTGTCTTCTGGACACGACCAGCTCCCTGCTGACCTGCACTTCAAACTTTTTGGTATTTGTGCCACAGGAGCTAGCCAAAGACTTCACAGGTGCAGGGTCACATCATCATTTCAAATTTAAATATCATTCATAAAGGGAAAGGGGCTTTCACTTAAATGGTAGCAAAATGTGGTGAGGAGGGAAGTGGTAGGAAAAACAAGAGGAAAATGGAGGACAGAGAATACCTACTATTATAGCTTTAATAAAATGTGCCAAGATAGGAAATTGATGTCCACGTAACTTCAAAAATTCACCAAAAAGAGATAAAATAAGATACCAGAGCTAAGGGCAGTAGTGAGAGTCATGTTTATTACTATTATTGCACTGCTTCCCAGTCATGCCTGGGCCAAAATCATATTTAGTAGAGCAGCACGAGGCATAACTTGGTGTGGATAAATGAATAGGCTCAAAATGAGCATACCTGCACCTAGTGAGAATTTTCCATAAACATTGCAAAGTAGTTATGTGTAGTCATCAAGTACTCCTGCTTTTGTTTAATCCTTTTGTGTTCTTAAGATACTGCTGTGCTATTAAATTGACAGGTAGAACATAACTTGTATGATTATACTAGATCTGAGCAGATATTCCATCACAGTTTCTGCCTAAACGTCACTTTTTACCCCCTTCATATCCCAGCTGTGCATGCAAGAATAATGATCAAAGTTTAATACAATGTATTTGAAGGTTTCAGGTAAGTGAATGTTTAGGGGGAGAAGCTGAGTTAGAACCTTGAGGTCTTCATGGTTTCTCATGTAGCTCCACCAACAGACCATCTTGTGTCTCAGTTACCTCTCCTGTAAAATGAAGTGTCTTTCTTGTCGTCTTTTATTAAGGCTTGAGAGATCTATGCAATTTTTATTTGCTATTGCTCTTCTGCCCTTCATTTCTGTTATCTGTTCTTGTATTTTAAAAGCAGAATCATTAGACCCGTGCTATTCAAATAACTACGGATTTTGAAGGGTCCTTCACTTGCTATTGATAATAAAAAGTGAAATAGTGGATATTTTGATTCTGTTCTGTCTTGATAAGGTTGCTGTGATAGGTGAGTTAATAGAAAATAAGTAGAGCAGATGTGGTAATAAATTACTATCTTGACAGATTTGACATATCTCCACCCATGTGCTGAAGATGAGTTGAGAGATGTGTGTATGATTAACACTGCTTAAATGGGTGGTGTCTGAATTAGCATATTGTGCTGTAGGCACTTGAAAGCTTCTATATTTTGTAGTAATACTTAGCAATTAAATTGCACTTTACATCTTCAAAGTGCTCAGAACATGAGAGATTATGTTCCATTAAAAACAGTGATAGATTGTCCATACAAGGACACAAAGAAAACACACAATGCTGACCATGAGCATTGAAGTGTTAGTGGCAAAGAGAGATACTTGAAAGGCACTGGAGTCCAATATTTTTATAACAAGATATTTTTGATAGTAGAGGTTGTTACACGTGCTGTCTGGCTGAGAACTTGGATGTACTGTAGGAAGAGCTGCTTATTCTTTCTCATTTGAAGGCTAGTTACTGCAAATATTTAGGTATGTACCTAGCTTAACTATAAGCAGAGGACTACTTCCATTTGATTTCCATAAACATGAACGTGGATGAGGGAGAGAAAGAAATGTGGGTTTTCTTTTTCCTTGATATGTGCACTGAATACAACACATGTAAGTAGCCAGTATCCCCTAACAGAGACAGACATTATGATATTTTTTTTCTTTTGATATTTTTTTTACCTCTGCAAAGTGTTGATTTTTAATAATGTCTTTGTGTGGTCTCACTCAGTTTCTTGATTCATGAAAACAGGACTGCAAATGTACTGTCAGGTTTTGTAGCAGCCATGTCTCAGTGAGGAGAAACCATGTTTTGATAAATTTAAATGGAATCCAATGACAAATTGATAGTCATCAAAATAGGGAGGAGTTGGTGAGCATGAAGAGGTAAAAAACAGTATAAAAAGGATTTCAGACACCTTATCTGCCCTTGGACTTTCTGTCTTTTTTAATGGTATGTATCTAGCTGAACAATAATAAACAATGTGATGCTGTTTCTTTAAAATGGGGTTATGTCTTGTGATGCTGTGCAGTACATCAACACAGATGGAATCTGGCTGGCTGTACAGTATAAACATGAGACAGGCTAGACACTGAGTGCTGTCAAAGGTACAAAGTCAGCTGACAGGCACAATAGATAGTTTCCCCTTTTTCAATTTAATTTAAGGTAGATATTGTTTGTAACCATAACAGAAATATTTTTTAAAGGAGTGCAATTTTAATCATTTCTGTTTCCATTGAAATAATTCACAGCAGCAAACATCATTTCAAAGGATATCATGTGATATTAACCCTGAACAAATGAATCAGTGGACAAATCTTGAGTGATTCTAAATATTTGCTAAGAATCAGCAGCTCTCGCTGCACACAGTGACGCTGCAGGAGCTCAGCACTTCATTATGTTTAAGATCAACTGCCTTTAATCCAGACCTATTTCTGACACAGTTTTAATAGAATCAGTTAGTCTAGTAGATGAAGATATTGCATTCTTTTTTCTTTACTATTGTTTCCTATTTTTTCTTCAAAGATACTTCTTTTAAAAAAAAGATTTACAAGAAAGGAACTGAAGTCCTTTGATCTCTGCAGTGTATACACTATTTATACCAGAGATGGTGAAACTGCTTTTATCTAATTATTTTTGACGTCTTGCAAATATCTGCAAAATTCTTCACAGGGATTAAAAAGATCCACAGAGCTCAATCTCTCTATAACAAAGAAACAGTGTTCTCAAAAGGCAAAACAATTATTTGTTTGTTTTCTCTTAGAGAGATCCTAGACATTTATTTTCCAATATGGCACATTTTATTTGAGATAGCAAATGAATGCATCTCATTTTTAGAAGATCACTGTTTCCATAAATAGAACTGTTCCTCACAAGATCAAAATAAAATAATACTAAAAATGGAGTGCATTTGTAAAGCATCAATTCCACCTTTTTTAGAATGTTTGACTCCAGCTTTGTAGAAACTGTTCTTTGCAGAAGCTCCCATTTTAGAGTGCAATATCTTTGAGCTTCTGTTAAGTTATTTACTAGAACAAAGTTTGTGAGGTCGTTATTGATGTGTTCCCCTCCATTGGCTTACAGAACATCTATTAACTTACACGTATTTCTTTATTTATGCAAAATCAGTTCCATGTGAGTAATTACACTTGCACTTCAAAAGAATAGCCAGGGTTGACTATGACTGAGACTCATCATTTTCTTTCTGAGGCTTTTTTAATCCTTATTCCCATGAGTCAAGTGAAAGTTTATCAGCTTTCACTGAAAAAATATATATATTCTTCACAGTTTCAGAGTCTTGAGAATATGATCCATATGGTTGAAAAATGAGAAACTGAAGCTCATTTTTCAAAGCTCATTATTTTTTGCTTCCTCATGGAATCTGTAACATTTGGGATAGGTTATAGTAATGAAGTCCACAGAAATCCCCTAAGACTAGGCAGGAGGTTTGGAGAGCATAGGGAAGCTCTCAGATATGTGGTCTCAGCAGGAAACACTACCAAAGCCAGGCAGAATTACCAGTGGGTGATATCTTGGTTAAGAGTAATTCAGCAGATTTTGAGACTTCTGGATACTTTCCCCAGTGAAAATGGACAATTTCTTCTTTCAGCTAGGCTCTTTACTCTGCTCAATTTTCTGAGAGTTTTTATCCACTTATACAACTGACAGATCATAATAAATTAATAATATACATTTTCTCAATATTTACCAAAATTGTACTTTTTCAACTATTGTACAAAGTGTGGAAAAATTAAGTCATAAGTGGTTTTGCACTGCAGAGTAGATATTTTGCTACCTTCCTTAAAATTTCTATATTTTGTATGTGGAATTTGAGAGAAGCACTATAAAATGAAGATATGTAAGTTCTTTAATAATACAGGCATAGAGACTTTATTTCCTTAGTAAATCTTTTCTTTCTTAGAAAAGTTGTATTTCTTGGACATGCCATGAATCATACAGTATGAGCACTGCGGTAAATTCTAGGCAATCTATTAAGAGTGTCACACTGTGTTCTTCATTTCATGTCCTTCCCAAGGTGAACAGAAGTGTCATCAGCAAGTGGTTTGTGAAGGTGTCTGTGAGTGTTGGCAGGTAAATAATTTTTTTAAACCAAAGTTAACAGTCCATGTAATCATGTGCATCAATCTGATTTCTGTAGAGGCAGCTGTTCTGCTTAGTCTGCTCTGGTAAGAAGTTCAAAACGTGTAAGATGAATGGGAGCACGACGCTGGCAAAGGAGCATAGTGAGAGCATTCAGCGAAGCAGGAAGGAGTGTAAGACACAGAGGGGCTGTGCTGGATCTGTGCAAAAGGAATGAAAGATATTAGGGATCTCACAGATTTGTAGGTGGCTGTTTAGATAACTCTCCTGTGGTTGTTGGAAGACTTATAATGCTCCTTTCAGACCAGAAGAAAATAGCAAAATATCTAAGATGCTAACACTGTCTACTAGAAACCTATCTAGCATGCAAATGCCTTTCAACCATCGAAGTCTACATCAGTTGGTTAATCTGAATCTGGAGAGGTGTTTGCTTAATGACAGTTGTGCAACTAGAGCCAAATCCTGCAGAAGAACAATCTCTTCTATTTTGAAGGGTTCCTTTAGGCCCTGACTAACTTTTGTTCATGTAAGCCATTAAAGGGGAATCTTCCTCAGCATTATGTGTCTATTCTGCTGTTTTGAAAGGGCTGGCTTAAACAAACCCATCAGATCCTGAGATTTCTGTGACGGTGAGATATTTGAGTACTGTACATCCAGTCAAATCCTGTGTTATATCTTTCTAAGACCAGCTTCCATCACTGCCATAAGAGGTTCCTTCAGCAACAGACAGAGTGCTCAGTGTTATATTCTGTGATCAAATAGATCATAAGGGCAGCCTGTGGCTGTGGATAGGTTCATTGGTTCTTCCAGTGCATTTTTACAATCAATTGCATTAAAAAAAATACAATTTTGTGTTTCCCCCTGAACCTTAATACATTGCATTAAAGACCATACATATTTAATTAAAGTCCTTTTCTTCCTCTTCGTATGCCACCTTTCAGCAGCGTAGTCCTCCTGCTTTTAGGCCTAGAGGTCAAAGGGACCACTAGCATCTCATGTCTTTTTGGTGGATTTAGACATCTCCCACGCTTTCTACTGGCAGTCTACATGAAGACTTGGAACTCTTAACACTGCTTTGAGAACCCATTCCTCTGTACTTCAAATGACATTTTGCTGCATTGTCTTCAGCAGAACTGCAGTGCTTCAGTCTCCTCTTGCCGCCGATCAGAGCAAGAGTTTGTGTAGCTTGTCCAAGTGAGTGATGGCCCAGTGCTGTCACTCTAAGGATGTATTACTCACTCAGGGTATTTACATCTTGAGCTGGACTGACAAGATGAAAAGGAGGCTTGGTTGCTTGGCCAGCTTTTGTTTTATAATTTAAAAGAGCTTTTGTATTCATGCATTGGATCCCTGTTGCAGTGTCTCTATTTCATCCAGGAGCTGAAAAAATTTATAGCTCCCACATCTCACATTGTCTTCAAAATAGTGCATAATAATCACAATCAGGACACTGATAAAGAACAATCAAAAAGCTATTTCTTATTAACTATTTGTAGTTTAAATTTGCATATTTCAATAGTAGGATAACCTAGGCATATAAAAAATATAAGACAAATTAATTTTGCCACTTTGATTGCAAGCCATCCAGGTCAAATATTTCACATGATGTCAGAAGTTAGGAAAATTTTCCACAGATGCTTCTGTTTTCTGCTTGGAAGACCTATACCTAAAAACTGTCTAGATTCATGCTTTGTGAAAAACCAGTGACTAGATAGTGTTTGTAGTATCTCCCACTTGTAAACCATCGAGAGCCTAGAGATCATTGAGGCCACTTTGAAAGGCATTTGTTTCATTTTAAGAATCAGTGAAGAGAAGCCTCTAGTCAGTCATTACTTGTACTGCAGTAGCACCCTGATGTTCTGCTGCTGCTCAGACTCCAATGTGCTAGGGGTGCTGTGAGGACATAGGAAAACATGATCTATGCAAATAAAAGGTTGTGTAAATAAAATAACAAAACTCTTCACTTTGTGGTATGTTATATCAGCAACTCACACCTTTTTGTAAACATTCCCCAAAAGTCTCCTTGCCATGGACCACACAAATGCAGAGAGCAGGAGACGGCAGCCAGCAGGTGTCTGCATGAAATGCTGCTCCTGAAGAGGTTTCCAAAAGCAATTGCACTGTCTCTACCTTTGATATTTTTCCTATTCAAAAGTATGTTGGGGTTTTGGTTTGGTTTGGGTTTTTTTTATTTTTATTTTATTCTCTCTCTTACTATCTCATACTTAGCCACAAATGCATTTTCCAGAATTTCTGCCCTTCATATTTTTCAGCTACCACAATGTATTTGAAATCTGACTGGCAAGGCTAAATATCTTATTTCATTGTCTATACACCAACTATTTACAGGCATCTTTCATTCTTTAAGTCACGTCACATGGCTCTGAACAGTAACACATGACCAAAACCACCTCATCAACCTCCTGTTACTGCATAGCATAGCTAATTTTAATTTAAGCCTTAAAAAAAATCAGTAGCCATTTGGAATTCAGAAATTTTATCTCATGAATTGTTAGAGATGCTGTGCCAGATCATCAGCTGACCAATATCCATATAAAGTTCTTACTAACAAAAATAAATATACATTCCTGTGTACTGAAAATCTTCAAGTACTTACATAAAAACATATGTCTCATGGTATGCTTTAGGTGTGCCATCTGTCCTGCTACCTTGTTAGCAAATACGAAGATGCAATATCTGCTGCAAATCATTTACCATCTGAAGTGAATAAAGAAATTATGGTGGTAATGTGGAAGGAAAGCTTGTCCACACAGAAGGGAAATCAGATTGTGAGTACTGGAGAATGACAATGTTTCTTCTGTGTCATACATCCTTTTCTTATCACAGTGAGGGTGAACTGCCTGCCCATGTTTCTCTAATGAACTGAGAGAGAATAACAGGGATCAAGCCTGTTGAGGTGGTACAGAGGTTCTCAAAGCTTTGTTCTTGATGATGGTATTATTCTCCTTTGTTTCTGTACGTTCATATTCACCATGGCAATGAAGAGTCCATTTTTTAATTGAAACAACTGGATTTTAAGAGATACCTTCTTGGCTGCTTTTAAGCAGCTGCTGTAGTTGCCAGAGGGATCTGAATAGCATCTTACCAAGAGGAAGGGAAAATGTAGTCCATGCATGGATAAATAAAGAAAGAAGCGGTCCATCAGAAGGTTTTATAGTAAGAACTGAGCCATGGTATGAAAAATGTGACAGCACCCAGGATGGAAAGGAAGATAACATGTTCCAGGTGACAGGGCACGCAAATAAGTCTCTCATGCTTCTAGGCACCACAGTAATTCTAATTTTTTAATCCAAAAATAATAGTCACTCACATAATTTCCTTCCATGGCAAAGAGCTGACTCGATAACATGAGCTTGTACTACTGCTCAGGGTTATGAATTCACATAGGTATTTCTTTCCTCTCTTGTTCAGCCTTCATGCCTTGCCCTTTCCCCATCAGCAGGGAGTCCCAGTCACTTTACAAGTCCCTTCACCTTTCCTGAAGACTGCCCAGCGAGCTGTGGTCTGCTGCTCCCATTTCACCCAATTAGTACCTCTCTGTGCAGCATCTCCTGTCAGTCATTGTCATGCCAGTGGTGTTGCTCCCAGCAATGCCAGTTCAACAAAGAAGAGACAAACAGTCTAATGGTTGCCAGCAGCTTAAGTGAGGCAGAGGCAGAATAACTATTTCAAGTATTTTAGGCATTTCTGAAAAATTCACATACACAAGAACAATGGCTATACATGTATACCAATGGCAAAATGACATCCAAGTTTAGCTCATTGGTACCAGCTGTAGTTCATTCCTGTTGCCAGCGACAGGGATGTTCACTAATTGAATGGAAAGCTTCAGGATTTGCCTGTGTGTCCTCTCCTCCTTGAAAGCCAGAGTCAGTCAAACACAATGCTTCCATTGCTCTGACTTTCACAGCTCCTCAGGTGCAGCAGGAAGAGTGCTGTGTACCAGGAGGAGGCATGCTGCTGGTCTGGCCCACACAGACTGCAGGCCCCAATCTCTGCCATCATGTCATTAAAAAAGAGGAGCACAAGCTGTTTTACATTTAAGAGACAGAAATTAATCCTTCTTGGAAAGAATGAAAGAAAGAAAGAAAGAAAGAAAGAAAGAAAGAAAGAAAGAAGGAAGGAAAGAAAGAAAGAAAGAAAGAAAGAAAAGAAGGAAAGAAAGAAAAGAAGGAAAGAAAGAAAGAAAGACTGATTAGTCTCTGAACAAACCCACCTCAAACATCACTAAGTGCTTCACACAGGTTCTTGTTCCAAGCAGCCTCTGTCCTGCATGATGTGCCATGATAGAGATGTTACCTCTCTGTTCTTGTGTTTCTGCAGCTCTCTCTACTGCACTATTTAACTTGTCAATTTACAGCCGCTGCACAAACTTTTGATTTCATTTTCTTAGAAGTGTCTGGTGAGAATAAAACGTCTCCTACCTTAGCAAGACTGGCTTTGACTCACTAACCTGATATTTAAAGGTTGACACATTCATTTCTTCCTACATTGTTTAGAATTACCTGATTAGAGACTCCCTAACTAGAACATAAATTCTGAAGATAGGGCAGTGGTGTCATACATTACATGCTGTTTAACATTGACATGAAATCCTTCATCTTTAGGCATGCAAATTTCCTGCAGATATATGATCTGGTTTATGTGTGTCCACACTAAAACCACAGAAAATAGTTGAGTCACTGCTCGCAAAAATCCATTTAAATAGTTAAAAAAAAAAAAATCCCATTGCCAGTTTCCTGTCCTAACAATTTCTGATTCCTAACATTTATTTAACCTGTGTTATAGTACTGGCAGTATGAAGTCCACTACCAATGAAAAAAATCTTTGCACTAAAGGACATCAAAAAGTCATCTTTGCTCTGGGATTCCATATTTCCTTTAAGCCATTTGCAGTGGCCTTGCAGATTACAGACAGCAGCTTGATTGCCTGTTATCTAGTCCATTCTCCTCCTCTGATGATCAGGTATATTTTGACCATTCTTACCAGATATGTTTTAAATTATTCAAAGATGATGATTCCACTGTATCATTAAGCAATCTGTTCCCATACTAATGTTAGAAAACTGACCCTTTTCATTTTCTCTTAATGAAAGTAAAATTAATATATTTCTTGTCCTAGTCTCCATAAATGAGAAGAACAATTCAGTGGCAACATATTTGAAAAGTGTTGTCATCCTCATCTCTCTGTCAGTATTCTCTTTTCTTCAGCAAACCAGTCCACGTGTTTTGTTCCCATCTACTGCCATTTTTGTCCCTCTCCTTTGGCTTCCCTTCATTTTATCAACAGCTTTCTGAAAGCATAAATTTCAGATCCAGAGATAATATACGTCAGCTGAAGTATTAGTGCTGGTTGGAAACAAATAATTACTATCTGTATTTTAACAAAATTGTTTGGGGTTTTTTTTGTAATAACATGGCCTTATTGACTGCCCCATACTTCATGGTCCACTATAACTCCCACAAATCTTCTGCATTATGATGCCAGTCATACTTTTCTGACTACAATACTTAGTAATTATTTGATTGGATTTCATCTTATATTTGTCTTGTATCTGACTTACCAATCATTCATGGAAAATCTCAGCCTCAAGCTGAAAAGCTGTATGATATATAACACCTCACATGATCATGTTTGCTAAGGGGAGGAAATGAGTACTGTAATGCTACACCTGACATCAAAGACCTTGAATTAGCATTCCAGACCTCTTAATAATTTCCTATTAGAATAATACTTAAAACAAAGAATATGCAAATATTAAATGCTAATAGAAAGTGTTGCAACTTATTTGGTGGAATGTGGCTCATTGACCTGGTTAGTTTTATATCAATGTCAATATATGTGGGATTTTGAAGCATCATTATATACTGTATTCCTGTCAATGTTTCTCTGCTTATTGCTGTGGTAATACATTTGGCACAAGAGATATATATAATGCTAACATTTCCATGATATACATACCCAATAAAAGCTTTTTCAATTTCATTATTTTGACAGGCAGATTCCGTTAATATATCCACAACAATCATGTTCCTTTTCTTCAGAATCTAAGAGAAGAGCATTATTAAAAATTACAGACAATACCCCTATGCACTTAATCTCTCCAATTTCACTTTACAATTGTTGTCAACATCAATAATGTCAGACAGTATAATCAGGTTTGTATAAAACACCAGACCTGGGGTATTCTCCAAAGAGGATTTCTTTCCCCACCCAACAATGCAGCTGCTTGGGGTTTTTTTTAAGTCACAAAGAGATGCTCCCAAATGCCTGTGGAGAAGAGATGTGCTGTGTGATAGCTGGGTTGCAGCTCCTTCATATCATCCCATTCTCCATACTGTACCTTTGGCACGCCTTTCTATTTCAAAAACCATGTCATAAATAATGAGAGGAATAGGTCTTGTAGCACCACAGGAGCTTTTCTTTAGGAGAGGAGAGCTTAGTGAATCCACATCCCCCCTTCGTCAGCTATCATAGGTTGCATGTGAGTAGACACAAACACAAGGCTACCTGCCAGTGGGGAAATCACTTAAGAGTTTGTTGAGAACTCATTTGTTTACACTGCTGGTTTATTCCTTAATATAAGGTGGAATTTAAAATCATTTCTGTGGACAAATAATATGGTAAGTTTAGGCATTTTTCTCCTGGTCTTAGTATGGATTTTAGAAAATGCTTGTTGCGCTGTTATTAGGCTTTATATTTACAGTGCATGGAAAACATTCTCATCACCGACAAGCATGCTGCATGTCCAGCTGCTTTAGTGGTATTCTTAAACACAGTTAAAGCTGGTAGAATTTGGTTCTTACTAGTTTTGATACATGGAGCAGTTGAATCCTGTTGAAAATCCACATTTTCATTAAGACTTTCTGGGGGAAAACATCATATTATCTTCATGAATATTGCTCTTAAATCAAACTAACCAACCCTGTATGTAACATTTTAAAAATCACTTTCTATCATGACTCTGTATAAAACAAGTGTGTGAACCCACTTTCATACTAGGCTTATCAGTTAACCTATCAAACAAAATACAATTCAGTTTTTCCATTAGGTTCCTGGAAAATCAAGCTAAGTGTGAGCAACTGGAGTTTGTTACTGGTCTCTGATATGTTTTTCCAACAATTCTATGAGTTTTCAGGCAAAAATTACTAAGATGCAGAGGTATTTGTATCTTAAACAAACTGGGAAGTGACTTACATGGTGCTGAATGTTGTCTGTACAGGTTTCCAACAGCACGTTGTTATGTAACGATTGCTTAACAGCACCCAATTTATATCGGACAAAGGGCTTTTATCCTTTTATATTTCTGGTGTTGTCTAAATTTATTGCATCTCGGACAGGGGAGACGTAACAGAGAATGACTCGAACATTTGAGCAATAACACAGCATCGATAGCATACATGTTTAATAAGTTTAACATGAATGATGACCCCTAATCCTAGCACAGTCAGGGCTTCAATCAGATAATCTGATTCCTCTTTTCTTAATGCCCATTTTGTAAACCATAAGATAGATACATCACATATATGCATATGGATATAGATCAAAAGGGTGACTGCACACGTTGACAGGACACTAATTAAATTGATCCACAGTTAGTGATTACCTATTCTGAGCTGTTAATTTTGCAAGTGATAACATAGGCTGCCTTCTTTCGTCTAATTAAAGAGGCACTGATACTGTCTATCTCCTCAAGACAGTGAGTGCCACCTACTGTACACTCACTGCCTCAGAACTGCCAAGAATTCATAAGTTAACGAGAACAAAGAGAATACTCTGTAGTAATAAAAAAAAGTGCTTCTTCATCAGAGCCAATGTCTTAGTTCTGACCTATAGTACGTAAATCATCTTATAGAATAGATAGAATATAGGCTGAAATTTCTATGCAAGTGTATGGAAATCTGATAAGTAACAGTTCCTCCATCAGCTGTCCTACATGGTCATGCAAGTGTTTTAATAAATAGAGGTGAAGAGCTTCAGGGAATCTAAAAGCTGAGACTGTGACACCTCCCAATACCAAAGCACTTTTTGCTAAAGGTTCCACAGAATCTGTGGTCAAACCTTGATTAAGATCAGGAAGTTAAAGTACTGAAGCAATTGACAGTGTTGATATTTAGAAAAATAAAACTTGTTTATATTTCTGATGATCATCTCAGTGGACCAAAGCAGGAAATAGAGATTATAAGGCACCTGTCAAAAATTCCTTGCCAAGAGAAACTTCATGGGTAATTCTCCAAAAATGTGCTTTGTGAAAGTTCAACAAGCACTTAAATGACTGTGCAAAGACAAATACTAGAAGAATACTGTTAGGAGAAGCTGGATTTAACAAAGTGTTTAGGATTCTGTAATATGCCACACAGAGCTATCGTTTTGCATCCTTAGAAACAGCACTGTTGTCCAGGAAGTAATAGTGAGAGAGTTTCTTGACAAACTGTTACCAAAGAGGTTATGCAAATGCACAGTGTTTTCCATGCAGTTCATTTTTCACAGCAAAATGGCATCTCCATGCCAAAAGGAGATAGGTATGACTTCTTTGATGGATGGGACAGGACACAGTTATTCCAATCAAAAGGCAGAAATGCTGAAGTTTGACTAAAATCAAAACAAATTCAAGAAAGGAATTCTAGTCAGTCCATTGTCCTTTGAATTTCATTCCAGCGGGAGATTAGAAGCTGAAAATGTACTTCAAATGACTACACAGAAAACTTTGTGACTGTTCTACAAGAGGGATTTGCCTGTATGTAAAAGGATACAGGTTTACATACCTTGCTTAGAATCTCAACCAATGACCATAGAATTCATAATATTATTTTTCTTATTTCAGAGAGCTGTGGTTCAGATATTTGGCAATTAAAAAAAAAAAAAAAAAAGAAAAAAAGTGAAATTAAGAAGTAAAAAAGGTTCAAGGTCAAAAGATTTTAGAAATGATGAGCTGACACAGTAGAGCTATGTATATTTGATACATATTGATCAGCATCTCATGAACAAAGGATTTAGGATGGATCCGTACTTTATTGCAAACCTTTCTTTCAATCTAATAGATTTTTGTGTTTATAGGCCGGATTTGTAATTTAAGGGAAGGATTTACAAGAGGAGACTAAAGGATGTAAGCACTCAGCTGTTTATGAAGTTCAATGGCATTTGAGTGTCTGACTCCCTCAGGCTCTATTATGAATTCTAACTGTAACTTACTGACAATAGTCTTTCAGTTCACAAAGCACAAAATGGTTACCCTTTACAATAACAGTATATTTGTTTTGTAGACATAACAATAACCTAGTATGCCTTCCAGGAACTATTTTGTGGCCAAAATGAGGATAATTGGCACAATTTACCTCAATGGAAAGTTCAGCTTTGTTTATGTGGGGGTGCTTGCTTTACTATATAGATTTACAATCAAAAGTTCCTGCCTAAAAGATGTTACTGCCCACTCCAGTTTCACCATCCAGAAAACTGTTCCCTCTTGTCTGCTCCCTGACCACATCTATTCAGTAGACCTTCAGCCCAGCCCTGAAATGCTTCCTCAGCATCTCTTACCTGGGCCTGATCCAAGGCCTCACAGACTTTATTCCCAGCTCCCTTCCTCCAGGAATTGTTCTGATTCCAGAAAACACCCCAGTCCATCATCTCACTGCTGCTGTCCGGCTCTGCATTTAGGCTCTAAAGAGACTCAGTTACATGTTAGGACATAAAACCAAGAGTTAGACATGATGAAGATGGATCTGGAACGTTAGATAAAGAACCAGTTTCTCTTGTTGTCTTTATAGACAGATTTTGCAGGAGCAACTTCTAATAAATATCTGCATGTGCACAAAAGGGATTCTCCCTCTGCAGCTGAGCTGCTCTTGGTGTGAGGTCTGGAAAAAGGAGCAAACAGGGTTGAGAAAAACGTTCTGCTGTCCTGATAGCTGGACTGGCCAAAGGCAGGGACAAATTCCTTTTTTACAATTCTTCCTGTTTGATAAAGGATATCAAATTTTATAGCTGTTATTGCATAACATTCCTTGACTACTAAAATGTCTGCTAAAAAATGCAAAGAGACAGAGAGGAAATTGAAAGCCTCTGTGATAGGGCCAGAATAAGGATGGTGGTAGCTATTATGGGAATACTTAAGGTCTCTGAGTTGCTCTAGCAGCTCAACATATCCTTTTGACACAGTGCCTATAAACAGTGATTACTGCTTGACTGAGGGTGTGAGGAGGAAAATTCTAAGACAAAGTTAATTTACATCTTAAAAGAGTTTCCTCTTAAAAAACACACCATGGTAACAAAATTTCAGTATTGTAATGATTAATGTCAGCACACTGTACTGACTCTACTGCCTCATAATTAAATAGAAGATACTCAGTTGTATAGCACTTGAATATTATAATGGTTTATGTATTAACTCATTCACCTTACAATTTCTTGATCTATTTTTCATTTTTAGAGGCACATAATGATGGAATGTGTACAATAGTAGACACTCTGAGAGCAGTCTCTAAGTAGTCATGGAGGAAGGAGAGACACTGTTGCTATTGGCTTTACATAAGCCTTCCTGATCAACTGGAATCAAAACCTGGAAGTACATTTTCTGAGGACTTTCTAAGTATTCCAATCTAAGTAAGGGACTAGATACTTAACTCCCAGAATATGGTTCTAAAAATTTTCAATCAACCGAATGACAGCTGAACAGGAAAACTGGGAATTAATGCTGTCCCTTTTGTTCTGAATTGCCCCTTATTGATTGTAGGGATTGACTTCATCTAGTAAAAGAGAGAAAACACTTAAATTCCTGTTCAAACATACCTTCCCCCCATTCCCCAATAATCCTAAAAGTGCAAAGAATCTAGTCTGCATTTTGAGTGTTGAATAAAATTCACAATACTGATGTTTCTCTGCCATGTTAAAACCACCTACATTGAAAGATCTTGGGATTTTAAATCAGTACATGTGTTTGTTTGGGGTTTTTGCTTGTTTCTATCAATGGCTGTGATGTTTGCCAAGTATCTTACATGAACTATTTGAATACCTAAAGTTACCCATTGAAGTTCAGTAAGATACTGAAATAAATCTCAGTTTCTCAGAGGTGTTGAGTTCCCACACTCCCATTCAAGTCAAGCACATGATTGTTTCATCCTCGCCATGGTCTTGTTAGCAAATATCCAGCAACTTCATAGCAGGGTGTCGGTTTTCCTCCTCATTTCTGATATAACTAGCTTCTCTACATGAAAGCACAGACTATAAATAATATTGGATCTTTAGCCTAAAAAATGCATATCCTGATGAATATTTATTGAGCACATTAAAAATATCATCCATGCCCTGCTTTCATTTGGCTCATAAACCTGAATATTGCAAAAAACCTAAAGACAGTATTTATTCAGCACATCAGCATAGCATCAGTTAAAGAAAACTTCATATTTCTGTTTAGGATACTTACACACTTCCTATTGCTGTCCTGTCAAAACACTTCATAATCTTTGGAAGTATTTATTTGAGACAGAAAGGACTGTTCCCATTTCATAGCTGGAGAGATGTAGTAGACAGATTTATGACATTTAATTTCCACTAATTCTAGCGGAGGTAGGTGCTGAATACTTTGTTAAGATCTGTCTGCAAGTAACGGATCCAGGGTCACAGAGGAATCTCATGAAGCATGATTTTCAGAGCTGCAGATCAGCAATCAGCCTTTTGGGACACCTGCCTCCCAAATTTTCCTCTCATGCTGAATTCATTTTGAGTACTATGACTAAGTGTATAAAGCAGTATTAGCTAATGTTTTCAGCTCAGACTTAGCCAAAACTTCCCCATTATCCATCCATAGTGGTAGCTTTCCCTCTGGCTCTGTTTTGGAGTAAGCCACCTGGATCTTCAAGCAAGAAAAGTTAGATTATAGCTTAATTATTGGCCTTGGCAGTGCTTCCCAGCTCCTATAATAGATGCACGCTCCAGTCACCTTTTGCTGTTCTGTTGGAACAAGATGTAAACCCAAACTGTCTCCTCCACCTGATGTCCTGGTTTTCTTGGGAAGAGACACTGCTGTGTCTGGAGAGAGATTTTGCAGTTTGAGTATTCTTCCATGGACAGAGTTCCTCTGGAGACGAAGCACCTCCTAGTACACCTATGTCTAGGTTTGCATTACACCCTTCCCAGTACAGGGCTCTGATTTAGCCTTTTTAGCTTTAGTGTTGAGTCACTGCAGAATTCTTTGTTCTTGTTCATTCCAGTTTGGATTTGAAGAGATACCATTTTATACTGTGATTTCTAGGAATGTCTGAGAAGAAGTCACCCAGATTCTACAATCCAAGTTTTCTCAGCTTCTGATATCATTGGGATAGTTTTGTTTGGTTTTCCAAATTCTGTAAGTTTATCTCCTTTTGAATATATATACTTTCCAAAATGTCTTCTCTTCAACAAGACATATGGTTCTTCCTCTGTAATGCTGGCATCTGTAAGTACCATGTCTTGGTCACAGTCACGGATGCTCTGACCAAGAAATGTATGGGGCCCCATCCTCCTCATTTGATCACAGTGGCTTTACTAGAATCATTCCTGATTTGCCCTGGCAGAACAGAAAGAAGGATCAGGCACTGAAGTGAGAAATTCTTTCCTCCATAGATGGAAATAGGAACTCACTTGTCACTACTGCTTTCAAATGAATCTCTCAATGAAAATACCTTTTATACTGTCATTAATATAGCACAGAGATGACAGGTTCTGTTAGTTTTCCATCAGTTGCAGTGATGCCAGCAGCCTTTCAGGATCTGGAATACACTCCAGTTTCTACACTATAAGCCATTTCTTTATGTTGACTTTTTGCTAGGAACAACTGTGTGAGTGCTAGTGCCCTATAACACATTTGTTATTCTTTTTTTCACAGAAAAGTCTGTAATATGTTCTTTGGAAGATTTGTTGGTACAGCTGCCACAATCACTTTCTATTATTCTCCATATCTCTTCTAAATGCAGTTCAGTTAAATAGGTTGATGGTGTTTGTATTAATCTAAGCAGCGTTCTTGGCAACATGACAAGCTGAACTGGACTGAGTTTTTGTGGTTTTATGATAGTCCTGGCCATAGCTGATGTTTCTTAAACTAAATGTTTGACAACAAAAACATGGTTTTTTTCAAATGTGAGATTCCTATCTCTGGTTATGTAGAAGCTATTCTGGACAGGAGGCAAATATTGCAGGACAAAAAAAACCACCCTTTCACAGATATCCTGCAAAATATGTTGGGGAAAAAAAATCAAAAGCACAAATAGTAGTTCTGTGTCTGACTGTCAGTGCTTTTATTGTGAGAGTATCTTGGAGCCCTAATTAGGGACTAAAATCTCTTGTTTCAAGCTTTACCAAGGAATAAAAGATGGCACCTGCCCATACAATATGTAGACTAAGATTCATTGATGTTTGATGGAGATCAGGAAGGATGGTGAAGTCATTGTCTAGAGTTCTGAAAAAAAAAATAGGGAAATTTAATATTTTTTCTTCTCCTTTATATTAATATGATCATCTCTTCTAATCTTAGATATTTTACCTTTATCTCTTCCGTGGAATTAATTCAGAACTCAGAAATGTGACACTTGCCTTGCCAGCTGTTTACAAATCTCTGTACATAACTGAACTATTGCATCTCAGAGCTGATTTGCAACAACTCTACTAACGCAGCTCTTGGCCTTTCATAAGGGGAGGCTTCAACTATGACATTCTGTGGCACTTTGCAAATGCCTAGAAAAAAAGATGTGAATGCAGAGTCTATCAAGATCACTTCCAATATCTGCATAATCAGGATTTGACCCAAGGTCCAAGAAGGGATGCTTGTTTAATTGCATTTCTCCATTGCTTCACTTCTGGACAAAAACCTTAGTGTGACAGACAGCAGATTTCAAGTTAGCAAATTTCATACTAATCCCAAGTACACTTACATCATCAAGAACTAAAGTCTGACACCATCAGATGTCTCCCTGAGTCATGATTTAGGCATTTAAAAACACTGAATGAAAACAGGGAAATTGATCTCCCTTAATTTTTGTTTCATCCTTGAAGTATCAATCACTGCAGTGTGCTGAGAGTCTTTTCTGGTCATGGGATTTATAGGTTTGAATACTGGAAATATATTTTGGAATATGTAAATTGCTCATGGGGAAAGTTACATATTGAAGGCCAGTTGCAAACATAATCCCCTTTTGTGCTCAGAAGTGTTCATTTGCTGGTGTAAATGGATTTGCCCATCTGCCCTATACATTTAGAAATTATTTTAATAAAACCCTTTGGAAAAGCAAACAGAATGAAATAAGCTGGATAGAATACAATACAGATACAAAAATACATAGATATCTTTCTTGACAGTCATTATTGCTGTCTCTTCATTGAAAGAAATAGTGGACAAATAGAAAGATTTCTATATAATGGACATAACCTAATGCAAAAAGAAAACACATAACTATCTGTTTCAGACTTTCATATCAGCCTCCTCACATTCCTTTTTCTCAGTACTGTTGTGTAGCTACTAAGTAGTACTTCCCTTGCATGATGCTTATGAGGAAAGGGTTATGTCTTAAGAAAGACAACTCCTCTCCACTGAGCATATCAAAATATACATATTTATAAGTAGATTTGTTTTGAAGCACAGTATTAGTGAGCCTTCCTTAGTTTTACTTCTTGCTACTGGAAGGTCAGTAACTGGCCTACTTATGCCATCTTCTGGATAATTACAGAACTGTCTTCTGGATAATTACAGAACAGGAAAAGCCTCTATCAAGAAGTATTAATAATTATCAGTGCCTTGAAATAATTTGCTAATTGAATCCCTGAAGTAATTTTCTTTCTTATTTTATAGAATTTAGAAAAAAACAAAAAGTGCTGAATTATTGATAACGTATCATATTCAGCTGTTATGAATAATCAGTAGATTGTACAAAAAAGATTTTTGTTTTGTAAGTGTCACCCCAGCAATATTGATATATTTAGTGAAGTTATGTTTTATGAAAAAATACTCTTTTTTTACTGGTATTTTACTAATGAGAGCCCCATTTTCTCAAAAGACCTGGTGTTCACCTCTTGGGGATAATCAGAAAGAAGGAATAGATGTTAGTCAAGTTGCATAATATGTTACTGGAGATAACTGTGCTGTGTGACACTCCGTTACTATTCTGATGCAAGTGCTAGAACCTGCAAAGAGCAGATGATGTTGTATGGGTTTCTGGAAATTGTAGCTATGCTATTCTTTTTATTCATTTAATTACACTTGCAAATCTCACATTGGGCAATTAGATCTGTCTAGGGCACAAGGAAGAAGGCTGAAGGGCCTCCACTGTCTTCTGTAGGTGTGGTTTGCTTCATTTTGCATAGTATAGAATGGTCATCTTGCAAATTGGGGTTTACTGCAGCATCCTAAGCAGGAAGGAGGTATCACAGGCAGAGCAGAAGAAATGTAGAGATTTATCCTTCTGAGTAAAACGTGTTTTGTGAGTTTGAGTTTCAGTTCACACCACACAGGATAAGTGGAAATAGTAGACCCTTACCACAAGTGTTAAGCAAAACAAAATGGGCATCTGAAATATTAAATATTCAGGCTTTTCAAGTGTCTTCTGTTTCTTGAGAAATGTGCCAGTCCTGAAGAAATGTGCATTCAGGATAGAATTAAGTAATTATAGTAGACATTGTGAATTATATTAATCCAGACATCAAGAAATACCCTGGTCAGATCCAGGTCAATGTGCCATGTTTCACTAACAGGGTTAGCGCAGCGGAGTAGAGGTTTCCATTTTGAAGACTTCTCATCACTTTTGAAAAGTGTGAAATACTGTGAGTGTGAAAAGCAGAAATGGCACAGGGAAGGGATGATATAGCATCTGCTTGCCTGTGTCTGCCCTCCATGTGTCTTCCCTTGCCTTTCCTCAATCACCAGCTTTCCCACCCGAGTGCAATTACAGGCTGACATGGAAAGACACATTGGAATGGCATAATTCTTCCATTATTCTCAGTCTTGAGCACCAGCATGTGCTAAGAAAAAGCCCATTTTCAGTTTCTTTGAAGGTGATAGTAGCTCTTGATCTGAGTAGAGAAACTTTGCCCCTACTACAAGTGCTACAACATCTGTTCCCTGCTTGCTCTCAGAAAACCTTGAGAGAAGTCCCCAGCTTGGCCTATGAGTTCTTTTGAAACACTAATCCAACACACTGTTACTAGGTGTTTAATTATTAGGACTGTGAAATACAATACCACCTAAGGCACTAATAGATGGAACTAATTATAGCCCACTCAGCACAGGGTTTACCTTTCACTTATAAAATCTCTTGTCATTTATTTCTCCTTTAAATGACTTCTTGTAATACCTTAATAAGGACAAATGGATCCTTCAGAAGGGAGAAAATGACCCCAAACTGGCACAGAAAGATTTGATTAAAACTTATACTCCTTCTGTGGCAGCCTAAAGATCCCAGGGGATCTGCCATTGCTCAGCAGTGTAGAAGAAATAGCAGACAAGGGAAACACTTTCTGTCTGAGACAAAAAGGTTTTATTGTTAATGTGCTGACATCCACTCTGTGTAGGACCATCCTGTGATCAGTCTTTCTTGTTTCCTTTAAAACTCAGTGTCAGAAGTTTGGTTCCGGTGTGATTAATTTCCCCTTTACTGATTGTGTGTCATTTACTTTTAAGTAAGATTTTTATAAATGAGGCAAAACAAAGACAGAGATGAAGACTGTGCGGAGATAAACATTTGTGCTGCTGGGACTCCCACTGACTTGGGCACAGCAGGGGCCAGAAGTAATGGGGATTCACAGGCATCATGATTAGACCTCTCACTGTGAACAGGTAATTGAAACACTAGAGCCCATCACCAGCATTTACAAAACAGCAAGCCACGAAGGTGCTTAGTTTAAAGCAGACCCAGAACAAACCAGAGGCTTCACACACTCCCTCTGCCATTAGGTACAAGCAAAGCATAAGCTGAGGCCATCGATAATGTACACTTGAGTTTGCACAGCCAGCACTCCTCTGACACCAGCCCTGGCGTTGTCCCCTGAGCGATGGCTATTTCTGTGTGGTTCTGTGGGCCATGCAGGAGCTGTCTGCCTGGCTTCGTGAGGAAGCATGATGCACAAGCAGAGAGGCCTTGGGAAGAAGTATGGCAAGTGGCCTTGACTAAAGGTCCAGTCCCTTGGCCCAGGTTTGCTGCCAGGCACTGGTGGAGAAAGGGGTACGTGTCAGGCAGGGACCCCACATCGACCTTCAGGTGAATATTTGAAAGCTCCCTCAGTGCCTGGGAATCTGATGGTTTGCTGTCACCCTCAGTGGAGATGGGGTAACAGCAGTTTTGAAGCCCAAAACCTTTCATAGTTTTTCATTTTAACAGTTCTTTTTCTTTTTTTTTCATTCAAGAGAGAGATAATTTATTCTAGCAGTAGCAACTGTGTGTTTGATCACATCTAAAGTTTTGGTGTTTGTAAGCATGGTGTGCTATAGACCCAACACAAGTTTACCTGAACAAGAAATACACAGAATACTTCCCCTATTATTTTTAATCTTGCATAATTTTCAGAAGAAATAGCAAAACACAGCACAATTCTAATCTTACTGCTTATAGTTTGCAATAAAAAGACTTTCTGGTTATTAGCAATGCTGCTAAATTACTGGCCTGATTTGAAGTCTTCTGTCTGGAATTATGAGTTAAGGACCATTTATCAGAGTAGTGATTTATTGTGTAAACAGATCCTGCTGCTGGTAATTTAGCTGCCTGCCACTCAGCCAAATTTTTTTATCACACTTGACTGAAGTTTCCAACCTTGAATTATTAGTTAATAATATCTGAGCAAATGCATAACTTATTGTTTAAGTAAACTTTGAAACAGAAGAACAGTTCTCTAGATACAGACGTAGTGCTTGCCTTAGGCAAAGCATTTTTCTTTTAGCACAAAATTGTAATAGAACAGAAGTAAAATTTGTGACTAATTACATCTCTTATTGCCTGTATAACTTACTTAATGGCAGAATACTATCTTCTGAGATAGTCTTTCCTCATTCATGGATTGTAACACAGAAATCCATCATGCTATAACTGAGTATAGGTCAACTGCACAAATTCAGATGTGTACAAACCTCAAAATTTAAAAGTAACACATCTGTGGTTTCCATATGGGGAAATTTGATACCATCCTTTCCTTATCATGTCATCTGTTTTATTAACAGTGTTTGAGGTAACCCATTAATTTCTTTATCACAGTGACCTGTAGCTAATTTAGAGCAAGCAGTTATTTAAATGAAAGGAATAACTATAACTTGTCCTCTGGTAATTCCCTACCATGTACAATAGTGTAATAATACTAAGAGCCACCAGATGCCAGCATAAGCAAACAGGCAGTACATAAGTGCCTGTTTTAAGCTAAAAGGCAAGTATGGTGCAGACCTCTCAGGTCACTCTGCGGTCACAGTCACACTAAGAGTAGAAGTGCACTTTCTTTTAGATTTTTCAGTGTCCTATAAAAATAAAAGTTCTGATCATCAAGTCAGAGCCGCATGGCACCGTACTAAAGTTAAGCACAGAATCACAGAATAGTTTGGGTGGAAAAGAACTTTAAAGGTGATCTAGTCCAACCCCCCTGCAGTGAGCAGGGACATCTTCAACCAGATCAGATTGCTCAGAGCCCCATCCAACCTGACCTTGAATGTTTCCAGAGATGGGGCTTCTACCACATCTCTGGGCAACCTGTGCCAGTGTTTCAACACTTTCATTTTAAAAAATATCTTCCTTATATCTAATCTAAATCCACCCTCTTTTAGTTTAAAACCAACACCCCTTGTGCTATCACAACAGGCCCTGCTAGAAGTTTGTCCCCATCTTCCTTGCAGGCCCCATTTCAGTATTGAAAGGCCATCATTAAAGGCCATTAATCTTGGATTTAAAGAGACCACATACTGGCCTAGCTGGTAATTGCCTTCTCTGTTCAAAACTGGCTTATTTCCACATGGAATTTTGACTGGAATTTCTATCCCAGTAGATCTGGTTTTTTTTTTCCTTTGCATGCTAAATTGACAATCCTTAGTATGAGATCTTCTGTTTGTGTAAGTCTGCACAGAATATGCCAAAATCATTCCATCATCTCTTCAGAGTAGAGTTGACCTTCCAGACACATCACATTCTTGGCTGCAGGCGTGCAAACAGTGTAGGCAGGAAAAATAAAAGGCCAGGTACTCATGGTGCAAACATACTGCAATGCTTTCTAGTGCAGATGGCTCTTTTTTTCTGAATTTGTCAGTGCTTCTGCCAGAAGCCTTTACAACACCATCAAGTAGTCACAGCCTTCTGAAATTAATTGAATGATGGAAATTGCTTCTGACAGATTTCTTCCAGAGCAGAAAACTTTGGTCCCAGAGTGTTCAAAAAATCAACAGGCAAATCCTCACTGTCAATGGAGAGAGAGCAGAAGGAGTTACTTCGCTCTAATTCTCCTTCCTCGGCATATCTGTAAGGTTCATAGATGTCTCCATAATCTTCCAGTGTGTTTTGGTAATATAGTTTCTAAAGAAGAGAAGAAACAATGCAAATCATCATGGAAACTCTCATTGCCCTTTCGGAAATGAAAGGAATTCATGGTATGCAAATGAGGTAGGTAAGCCAGGAGGTTACCGTGAAGAGAAGTCTTTCTCTGATAAGGAAAAGTTTTACTGAAGCTCTGAGCTGCATAAGCACCAGAGTTTCAACTTCCCATAGAGTACAAATGAGGCAGAAAGGAGCACTTGATTTCTCCTGGACCAAAAAGCTATGAAACAAACATGACTGCGTGGAGGCATGCAGTGTGGCCCAAGAAGGCATGGACAACAGACCTGTGAACATGCAGTGGCCAGATAGGACATGGCAAGAGGAACTAGGATTTCCCTGCTAGCACAGAAGAGCAGGTGACCAAACTTTCACCTGGCACAGTAACAGAAAGCATTTTAGCCCCATGTCTTGGTCTTGAAGAATTTGTTACAGGTGACAGACCCTAGCTTTGCAGTAACTGCTGGGTGATCAGCCAGAGGCAGCAAGAAGTCTAGGAGGTATTTTCAACATGGAAGTCTTCTATGTTTCCCCATCAAATATATCCCTTGGTTTTGATTGTAATGTTTTCCTAGATGTGGTCTGAGAGAGTAGCTGAAGCCATAGCAGGTTTCCAGTTTTGTAAGCCTTTTTTCCTACACTTACAAGCCAACCTGACAAAGGAGGGATTCAACATTAATTTCTTACCTGACCCAGTATTTTGTCCACTGTCTGTATGATGCAATGAAGGTGTCTTACTTGGAACGTCTCGTAACTAGTGTACAGGTCATCCTGGAAGACAGACAGGATCTCAGGTTTGACCAGCATAAAGTCACCTACTAACATTTCTTTCAGATACAAATAAATCCAACTATCTTTCTCTCTGTTACATCCATTTCTCTTATGCTGTCTTCTCCAGTTACATTGCAGCTTTTTCTGTTCAGGGACTGTTTCCTTTTATGAGTACATGCTCCATGAAGTCACCAACTGCAGGCATTCTTCATAATCTCCAGTAATGAAATACACTTCTTCCCATAAATTTAATGGATTCCTTTTCATTAATGGCACCAAACATGACCTCAGAACTTTATAATGTCTACTTACACATGTAATCCTAGCTCCTAACTATAGTCTTAAGGGTTGTGGAGTAGGGTTCTCACATACTTAAAAAAGACTATTTTACATTTTCTTTGCCTGCTGTAAGACAAAGATTGTTCTTAGAGTCTCTTGGTGATCACTATGTACTTATGAATAGAACACATGGCAGTCACCTACTGATGTAGACCAGAATTTCCTTTATCTATTCTTTACAATAAAAATAAGACATCTGTTAGAGAATACAGTACAGAAATCCACAGAAAAAACTCAAAAGCCTTCAGACCCCCAGAATTATATCTTGTAGTCATAAAAACACTCATAAATACTATCCACACGTGTTAAGTAGATGTTGATCAGCATGTTTTTGAACATCATTCTTCAGATATCTATCAATTTCATTTATACCAAGAATTGAATAAAATCTTGTGCACATCAATTCAGGTAATGTGACAAGAATTTTGGAAGAAATTACACTTGCAAGTGCCAGTTTCAAACTGAAAGCTGTTAGAAAAACATAAGTTGTCAACAGTATTTTAAACAGCAGTAGAATCTCCAACCAGTGCCACTTATTTCCTAATTGAACTACACTGCATTATTCTTCCCACTGTTATTAATACTAAGCCTCATTCTTGGGATTACCAATTTCTCTGGTATAAAAATGGGCATTTACATAAGGAAACAGGCAGTTACCTCAGCAATCTCTTCCTTTCCAGCCTCCACGGATACAGGTGGTAGAACAGCATGATCTGTAATATCCAGCTTAGCCTGCATATAGGGAGAGGGATGGTATCAGTAAGAAATTAAACTAGGCTGTGAAGGATCACACTTTTTTGCAGACTATTCCCCTTTTCACTTTCATTTACTTCCTTGTTGAAAACACCAGTATGTGCAGTGTGCCAAGAAATGATGTGCCTCCTCAGCTGTTGGATTCATCAGCAGGATGAGGCACCTGGGAAGGTCCTGCTGATACTGAAAAATGGAAGGAGTAATAATAGTCTGTCACCAGAGCTTCATTATCCAATCCATGCAGAACACCTCTCCCCCGATACACTTAGTGGCAAAAAAGCTTTATGTTGCTCAATACCAAAACCAGAAGAAACATAATAAAAGAGATGACTAGTACTAGATTCAGCCACACAGCACTGGTGGGGTAATGGGAATATATGCTTTTGCACTTACTTGAGATAAAGACGTTCTGCTCTCTTCATTATAGTTCATTAAAGTCTGTTCACCTTCTTGAGGTGGAACAATGGCTTTGCTTTTAGATCCCTGCATGTAAAACCGGCAAAGAAGAATACTGGAAACTATAGAAACAAGAAAGGGAACAGTGAAATGGGCATTATGAATAGATCTGTATGGCTCAGTACAGCAGGCTGGTGAAGTACCCAGCCCAGTTCCAAATGAGCTAACTTGGAAACCTCCAGCAATGTAGCTGTGCAGATGCAATGCTTGGCCTGGCATGGTTAGCCTGCTTTAGAAAGCCAAGCTGTTACCTCCACAAATAACAAGCTGAAAAATTCCAGCTGTTAGCATTACATTTCAGTTTTTTCAGTTGAAGTATTTTCTTTTTTCCTAGGTTACGTACTTGTATTGATTGTTTTTCACACAACAGTATTCCATGTTGTCTTCCCTTTGCCACTTCTCTATAATACACAGCCCTCACTTTTTCACATCCCAACCATGACTGTGGGTAAGTTTCACTAAACTTTCTAGTGTCTTTTACCCTGTGATGGATACCACCTTGGATACCAGCCTTGGATACCACCTTGCTCTGCACTACACTCACTTCTCTATAATACACAGCCCTTACTTTTTCACATCCCAACCATGAGTGTGGGTAAGTTTCACTAATCTGTCTAGTGTCTTTTACCCTGTGTGTAAGCCTTGGATACCACCTTGCTCTGCACTACACATTGTATCATAGTGCCTAGTCATTTGAAAGTTTTCTTGGCTATCAAAAAAGATCTCTTCAGTTACTAGATGGAAAAGGCAATGTCACAAAACTAAGGTCTTCCTAAAATTTGAAGAGAGAACAGGTCATGGACCAGGACACATGGATGGAAGCACCATGAAGAGTGCATGTATTAACTGCTTGCACCTTGACTACACTCTAACACACTAAGGCAAATGGTCTTTCCCAATAAGGCTGGTAGATTTTAGCACATGTTCATGAGCTGCAGTTGCAATGAGATCCAATGGGCAGATGACAGATAACTTGCAAGCATAAGTTAGGAGGTTACTTACCCAGTAGTAATAAGAAAGCTGTCAGTATTATTGCAATGGCACCACCTCCAAGTCTCACTGCTGCTTGTGGAAGTGGAGAATCTTTACATGTATGTCCATCTGGGCAAAAGCAGAGCCTAACATGCTGATTCTGCCTTGTAGAAAATCCTTGCCTGTCCTGAATAATGATGGGCACCAAGTAGTTACCTTGTGGGAGGCTTCTTAACATTAAAAGTTCAACTGACTCCCCTAAAAAGAAGACAAGCAAATTATTTCAAGACTCATAAAAAGAAGTCTGACATTCTACACTCCCTTCTGATGATAATCAAAGGGAAACTCATTTGCACCTCTTTTTCAAATACTTTTTTGCAGCCTTAATGCACCGTAGCAAATAGGACAAAATGACATCCCACTTTTTCACCTTGCTGAGCCTTCTGGGCAGAGATCTGTCCCAGTCTTGCTGCATTCTGACATAGCTGCACTGATAACCTCTAATATTCACTAGGTAGTTAATCAAAGGCAGAAGCAGTTCCTCAGCTGTCTCATCCTCCTTTCTGCAATTTGAGCACATTGCTTCTGGTCCTGTCCTCAGCAGAGATGAACACTGTAACTTTTTTTTCAAATTGCAGTAACTATATTTTGAAAGCTGTCCTTTCATGTCCTTTCAGTCTCATTGAGACTAATCAGGAACAAACCATAAAGGAAAGAGACAGTGAAATAACTAGAGGGCATGTAAGTGACAATAAAATTCTTACAAAGGACAGGAAAGGAATAACTCACCAAAGTTCCTTCCTAGTTTCCAGTTATGCTTCACATCTTCAGAGTCCTCAGCCAGCTCAAATGTAAATGGCCCAGAATGTGACTGGACCAGAGCAGACTTAGCTTTTATAATGAGAGCAGTCCCTTCTTTTTTGTCACACACATCTAACGAAGGAGCCACTAATGCTGGCATATGATCATTAATGTCAGACAAGTAAAGCAGGATGGTGCCAGTACCAGTATGTGGTGGAATACCTAGACAGGAGCAAAAGAAACAGAAAAAGACTCATAACGGGGTATGGACAAAAGCCAGTCCATTGGCAGGATCTCTGTCTGGTTTATGCTACTAGTCACACATAACACAAGTTTCAAACATTTGGGTATTCTGCACTCCATTCTCCACTTAGATCCTTAGTCCTGCTATCATTTTGTATCTAACATGAACCTCATCTCAAACAGTCCAAATACTGCTTGAATATTTTCTGACTGGCTACTTACCATGACCAATAGCATGAACAGTGATGGTATAGAGGCTGTTGTTCACATAAGGAGATTCTAGATCAAATTCTTTTGCCACAGTAAGAACTCCAGAATTCTCATCCACACTCAGCCAACCACCTGGGTCATGGGCTAGTTCATATCTTAAAAAGAAAGGAAAAAGTTACACGTGCCATATTTTCTTAAATGGATTTTGAAGAATGGAAAATTTCTACTGCTTCTTTCTTTGTCTTTTTGAGCTCTGTAGGTATTTTTATTTGTTAGTGATGCTTACTTTTGTTAACTCTGTGACAAGCCATGTGTTTGAACACAGGCAACAAACAGTCTCCCGTGCAAGTCCCCATACCTTGTGCAGGCCCATCAAAACTGTTCCTAGGGGACAAGAAAGTATCTAATTCCCACATCAGATTACCATTTTTACAGCCAAGCATACCTTAGTCCTTTCTATGGCATCAAAATTTTGTCATCAAAAGTAAAATATAAATAATGCAACCTGGTTTTAGGCAAAACTATTTTGAAGACAACAGAAGCGTTGAGCAACCAAGGACTGATTGCACCTTTAAATTATATCTTACAGAACCAGATATCTGAATCTACAGTAGCACAACAATAGTAAACGTACACCTCTAATGTATATGTTCATATAACTGTAAATATATATGTGTATGCATGTTCACATATGTATATATACCAAATTAAACTTGAAAACCTCTTTATATTCCTAAGCTGTTTCTTACCCTGAGAATTAGAAGCATCTCCACTTACTTTATCTTATTTGGCACACCATCTGGATATGTGGCAGGATACCTTCTAAATACTCTCCCAGGCTTCATTGAAACTTCCTTTTGAACAATAAGTATAGGAGGATGAAACCTAGGAGCATGTTGTGACTGTAAGACCTTGATGTTCACAGTTGTATTCGTGGAGTCTAGGTCTGAGATCATTACAATGCCGTTTTTACACAAGAAGAAAGGTTCTTCATTTGCTACAGAAATTACAAGTCTCATCTCAGAGTCATCTTCGTAGTTGAGAGGCTGAAAATCCCAGACAAAAGTCTGATTAGCAGTTATGACCTTTGGTTTGGCAGTCATCTCTATATACCTGGAACTCAGAGGTGAGCTGAGCTCACCAAGCTCAGCCAAGGTGCTAAGCTATTGGTCTTGTAATCAGACTGGCTGCACTACTCATTGCCATGCTGCAGCTCATCTGTTACTGCTCCTTACCTTGATAATACTCAAAATGCCTTCATTTGTGTCTGGATCCGTCTCAATGGTGAACTGTTCCTTCTCATTGCCTTTTGTTACTCTGTATTTTGCTCTCCAAGCTGGAGTGTTGGGAGAGTCTTTATCTTCCACTTGGAACCGTAATACAGCTGGATGTTCTTGACCTGCTGAAATCTGCAGCTGGTACTGGGAGGAGAAAGGAAAGATGGTGCAATGTAGCCACCAGCTTGCCTAACTTACACTCCAAAGACAGGCTAAGAAATGCCAGTAAAATCACCTGAGAAAAAAATATGACTTAAAAGATAAGATGATAATAAAATGTTATTTGTGACTATTTTCTTCATATAAATTAGTCACTGGTTGAGATCTGAAAATTCAGATTCTTGCCTTCTAATATGTAAAAATACTGTCCTTGCACCACAAATACTAAAAATGCTGTAAAGAATAATACATGTACTCAGAGGGAACAAACCACTGCTGTGAGAAGGCCGGGAATTTTACTAGTCTGGAGTTAACGATGATGAAGCACAGATTTCTTGTATAAGCCTGTTTTGGCAGGTTATGTAACCCTATTCCCTCAGGTCTTCCAAACACAATTCTGCAGGTAGGAGACCTACCATAATAATGCACTGGTAAGTGTGTTTGCTTTCATGGGTGACTTTGTACCCACTGTTGTAACCCAGTATCTATTCTTACTGTTCACAACTTCAAATATTTACACATACCAGTGCATGACATGCACTCTGGATGCATGCACTGGTTTTGGCTGGGATAGTTGATTTCTTCATAGTAGCTTGCATGGTGCTATGTTTTGGATTTGTGATGAAAACAGTGTTGGTCACATAGGGATGTTTTAGTTCTTGCTGAAGAGTGCTTACACAGCGTCCAGGTCTTTTTCTGTTTCTAACAGTGCCCTGCCAGTCAGTAGGCTGGGGGTACACAAGAAGTTGGGAGGGGACACAGCCAGCACAGCTGACCCCAACTGACCAAAGGGATATTCCATACTATATGGCATCATGCTCAGCAATAAAAGCTGCAGGCAAGAAGGAGGAATGGGAGGACATTCTGGGTTGCAGCATTTGTCTTATCAAGTAACCATTATGTGTGATGGAGCCCTGCTTTCCTAGATATGGCTAAACATCTGCCTGTCAATGGGAAGTGGTGAATGAATTCCTTATCTTGCTTTGCTTGCACATATGGCTTTTGCTTCACCTATTAAACTGTCTTTATCTCAACCCACAAGTTTTGCACTTTTACCTTTCCAGTTCTCTCCCCCATCCCACTGTGGGGAGTGAGCGAGTGGCTGTGTGCTGTTTAGCTGCCAGCCAGGGTTAAACCACAACAATGTGTCAATTTGCAAATTATAAAAACAGTCTTTATGGGACCAGAGCCAAAATGGGACCAGAGCCTGAACACAAATAGCTCTTATCTGAATTCAAGTGTAGCTGCCTACTTGTTCACAGCTTTTAACTCCTCACAGCCCTCTTCATGCCAGCAAGCTCAGTTGCTCCCATTCATACAGCAAATGTTCTACCAGCACCCTCAGAGAATATGCCAGCAGAAGCGTTGCTACCCCACCAAATTGCCCCATTAAGATGTACTGAGTTTGCAGGCAGGCAGGTTTAGGGCCATTGAGGAAATGGGTCATGGATCAAAACTCAGATCTTTCAAGAGTGGATTGTAATCAGCACCTTAGCTTCTCCGATGTTAGAACAAGCTAGTCTGTCAGCATCCTTATACTGATAGTGAGACAAAAACCTTCCAGTGCTGTACACAGAAAACAGTTTATCACCGTCAATTGTCAAGCATTCTCTTACTGTCCACATTTATTTTAAGAGATAGTTCTTCTAACACCCAAAGCTCATTTGTACATATTTTGGCCTGATTCTGTAAGTGTCTGAGGGTTCCCATTTCCACTGCTGAATGTACGTAGCAGCTTGAAGGACTGAACTGTGTTTAGAAAGGCCCTGTAAAGTAGTAATGTTTTTCCTTACATTATCACTAGTAAATACAGGGAGGTGGTTGTTTGCATCTTCAACAGCTACATTCACTGTTGCAGTAGATGATAGCTGGGGAGTTCCACGGTCGCTGGCTTTAATCAGAAGTTTGAAAGAGTTGCTAGTCTGGAAAACAGAAAGAAGGAACTTACAAACTCAGTTCAGAAGCAGTTCCCACCACAAAGCTGGATGTGAGACTGTCCCTCCCCTTATACCTGGTTAACATGTACTTTACTGTATCATGCATTAAATGACAAGAAGCTGCCATATTTACATTACCTTATAATCCAAGCATTCTGACAGTTGTATCGATCCTGTGCTAGGATCGATATTAAATGTGAACCCATCTGTACGGGGCATTTGCATACTTAGAGAATAGGACACCTGAGAATTCACAGTGCCATCTTCATCTTTGTCCACAGCAGTAACTTGGAAAACTGGCTCATCTAGGATGAAGAATTGAGACATTAATAAAAGTGTTTCGTCTTGACATGGAGTTTCTCGGGCCTGTCTTCAGGTTCTTGGACACACAAGTCCTATGAACACCCATAAATTCTCCTGTGGCTATGGTTTTCCCTGCATAGACTCTGGCCTCCACCTCATTTGGGTAAAAAATCTGCCTAAAGCACTGTTAGACAACAGAGAGACCTATCACACTCCTGAATTTAATTTATCAAAAACATTCACTAATTAGTTATGCCAGCTTCTCAGACAGAGGAGTTGGCACCATGCCCCCATGTCTACACAACCCAGATTAAGTCTTTGTAATTCTAAAACAGTGTGTCTAACCATCTTCTGCAAAGCAATATGCATGTGCAGGTTCCAGACCCACGGTTCAGATTAGTCTGTTAAAGTCTTGGCTTGTAGTAAGAAGAAATATCTTAGGAGTTTTTCCAGAATGTCTTTAATATTATGCTAATATAGGTGGAGGTTAAGCAAACAAGAAGAGGCAGGAAATAGTCCTTCAGAGGAAATAGTCCCTAAACCTATGAGTGTTTAGGTAAAACCTGGGGAGAAGAACAGATTTAGTAAGAAAGGAAAAAGAAAGACAAAGGAATTAAAAAGACAGCAGTCATACACAAATCAGCAGTATCCCTTGTTCAGATGGCACTTACTTTTACTGTGGTTCTCTCTTATTGTAACGCTATATTCCTCCTTGGGAAATTCTGGTGCATTGTCATTAATATCTTTAACCTTTATCATGAAAAATAAAGGGCGGTCCAACGGTTCACCAGTTTTTCTGTACACAATATCGAAACGTATCTAAATGAGTAACGACAGAGATAGCAGAATGGAATGAGTAGTATCATTTAGATATCAGAATGGAGCAATAAACTTTCAATTTTGAAGCTGCTTCAGTCATGTATGGCTAGCATTTGGCTTTGAGTTGCATCAGTAAGTCATTATTTCGCTTTTCAAAGGTATTAGATTCATAATGGTCACCCTGTGCATTTAACAGTACTTTAAAAAAAACCCAGTACCTGGAGCTGGATCTGGGTTGTTTGAAATGATTGTCTAATATAAAATACATAAATACCCTTGGGGCCAGACATAAGAATGCTTCCACATGTGCTTCCCAGTTCTGAAGTGTTTATTTGAGTAGTTCATTCAGTTTTCTCCAGCTGCATTTCTATTATGTTTTGGCTTCATATCCCTGAACGTGCAGAGGATTCAATTCTGAATGCTGAATTCTCCTTTGCTACACTTATTTCTGCTTTAAAACCAAGTCCAGAGTGTCTGCCCTGGAACAGCCATGTGTCCAGGGAGAGGGAATAGAAAGCTGTCCAGAATTTATCCTTTCATTACGGAGGGCAAGACCTTGCACAGAAAGCCACACGGAACAGTAACTATCAGCTGGGTACAGTTAACCCACCGAGACACAAATAGAAATCACCACAGAATAAACATAAGGAGACCACAACTGAAGATTTTTTGCAAGAGGAAAACAAACCCACACTCACATATTTCGTTCATACACTTGTTATCACATTTCTTCTGTTACACTTATTGCTTATTAACACTTTTCTGCTTTTTAAGGAGAAACATATGCTTACTCTTATGTAAAGTTACTGTAATAACAGCTTTGCAGCTCCTTCAGTATTATCTTCTTTTTTTTCTTTTTTTTGGTAATGCATAACTATTTGCTTCCATTCTCTTGATTAGGAGATTTTGGGTTTATAACTCAGTGTTCTGACCACTATAGCTGAAACATACTTTGAATTTCAGGACAATCTTTTAATTTTTTAGATTATGATCAAAGATCATAGCAAATATAAGATAGAAAAGTAGTGTACAGCTATTTGTGGACATCCAAACATGCCACAAAGGTTTATAACAGATAGTGATGTGGAAGTTACCCTATCTCTGCTGAGATAATCATCTAACATTCATTTAGAGGTTCTAAATAAGAAAAGGAGGTCATAAAAATACACACTTAAAATTCTTATAGGTATGTCTCATTCTTGTAAAGCATTTAGCCATGAGAAAGCAATCAATATTTGCAAACAGTTTTAATTATTTTTTTAAAGTGTGTTACCTGAAAAGCTGGGGTCTTTTCCCTGTCGATGGTACGATGTACATACACGTGTCCATTTGCATCGTCTTCTATAGAAAATAATCCAATCTCTGGAGGTTGATCTACCCCAGGTCCACTGATTAAATATTTTACTGATGTATTAAATGATTTGTTATTGAACAGCTTTTGAAAAGAGAAGTAGCACAAGTAAGTAGGGTAGACAAGACAGAAATAAAAAGACTTTAGACCAATTTTCTTGCTACCCAACTTTCTTTGCAGATGGGGCCTTGCTTGCAGGCTTAGTCTCAGCCAACTCAACATCTTCCTGGGCTGCAGCATCACTACTCTCTGCACAAAGTGCAGGTACACAGCTCTGTGGAATGACTCTCTCACTTCTCCCACCCTATAGTCTTCTTTTCCCTGAGTATGCCTGCAGCTTCCCCTAGAAAGGAGCAATGTATTCCCCACACCACACAGTTCTGCCCAACTCTGTGTAAATAAGACAACTTTAAACAAATAAGTTCTTTTTTAAAAGGTGTTGTTTGATGTGCAATTCTTGTCCTCTCTTGCCTTTGGTATTTTATTGCACAATCTGTGGTGATGAATACCTTGCTGAAGTTCAAGAAGGACTTCTACTAAAAGGTTGTTTGTACCTGTCCAGCATATTTTGGGAATGGTCCTTTGTCCTCCTCTTGGATATCAATGGTGGTGATAACCCAGGTCCTTTTAGTACGCTGTAGAGGACGTAGGCTGTCTAATTGATAAGAATCTATCCACTATTGAATAAAAAAGTGTATTTAGTGTCATAGTTTACATAGTAACAGTTGTGTCTCTGTTATTATTTAATATTGACTACAAACCTGAGTACTCTTCTTTCGGATGGCTTGTGTTAAAATGGAGTTTTCAATTTTGTGAGAAAAACTGTTGGCAGCAGTAACCTTGTGGAAAAAAAAGTGATTGTGAGAAGTGTGGTTAACTAGAAACCATTGATATGTGTTCTAGGAAACATAGAAATAGTCATAGAAATTGGCTTCACAAAAACATATTGATTCAGTTTTGACAGCACTCTATGAAATTGTATCTAACCCTGGAAACTCCACAAATATAATCCATCCCATTCCAAATGAATTGGCATGAGAGTTTGGATACTAATTTCTCTGGTCAAATGATGCCAGTCCCAGAAACATACAAACACTGCATCTAACAGTCCATGGTATTATCTCTATGGCTTTTCCCAAACCAAGTATCTCCAGTTTTTAAAGTATTCACCTCTGTCTCTCTGTGTCTAATGTTCCTTTAGAAGTTGTCTGGTATTGATAGGACATAAATCTACTACTGGAAAAAGTTACATCTGGGGAGTGTCTCAGGTTCTCAGAAACTCTGTTGTGTGACTCTAAGGGTCCCAAACATAGCTGATTTAGCAGAAGATGAACACTGGACCAAAGTCTCTACTCCAGATGAGTAAAATAAATTGTTGAGAATGGTGACTGCACCCTAATTGGCAGGATTTGCCCTTTTATAAGCACAAGCTTGCTGCACTGGCTTCAAACACTGCTTTTTACTTGAAATCTTTCAGCACAAAGGAGTGTGACAGTACTCAAGTTTCACTCTTGCTGTTAGCTCACAGGTAACTTGTACACCTTCCTCATTCCCCCTGCTTCCACTGGAAAGCTTGGGGGTTCATGACTCATTCCATCAAGTATCTCCACTGGCATTTAAAAAAAAAACAGAGCTCTTCCTGTCCAAACTTGGGCAAAGTTCAGGCCTTTGCCTAGCAACCTTTTTCTGAAGAAAAACAATACTTTCAAAATTGCCATGGTTATAAACTCGCTGAGCAATGAGGGCTCACCAGTAATGCCTTGGAAGTGTTCCATAAAGCTGCTGTATGACCTGGGGAAAACCTCTCTGATGTAAAAACAGCAAGGGAGGCTTTCACTTGGCCCTGGCAGTTACCACCTTTGTTCCAGGTTCAGCTCTGCCAGCCGGGTTTGTCAGTGCTGGACTCCCCGGACCAAGCTGCTTTCCCCTTGGAGTGTGTGTAGGCACTTGTAATTATAGTGGAAGCTTTAATTGTGTATTTTATGGCTTTCACACTCCTCCATGTGCAGCAGCTACACAGCAATGTCTCGGGTCATTGCCGTATCGGTTCCAGACATTGTCACTGCTAGAAAGGAACAACCCAGTTCAGGCCCACGAGCCCCACAGAAACACTCATGAAAATGCTGCTGCATTACGGCAGGGGATCATTAATCCAGAAGAGTCAAGGTGAGGCACCAGTGTCTCTGCCAGCACCAACACCCTGGTATCCACAGCAGGAGAAGGGGGCTCCCGCTCCTGAAAACCCCCTTCCAGGACCCCTGAACCCGGGACCAGGGCACAGAGCAGCCACCCTTTCCCTTGGCACCTCGTGGGGACACACAACAGCCTCCGTACGGCCCGAGCCCGCGTCCCCATCCCGCACCCACCTGCAAGAGAATCAGCAGCGTGGCAAGTAACTCCATGGGGCACGGGCAGCCGAGCCGAGCGGGGCCGCCCAGGGAGCTGCAGCTGCCCAAGTTCTTCCTTGGAAGTTGAGACAATGACTTGTGACTGTCCAAATTCTTCTCACTAAGTAGTTACCTGCCGTGCCACCGGCAGTTGAGCTGTCCCAGAGGACAGGGGAATATTTCCGCCTCGTCAGACAAAAGAATAATAAAAAAAAGGGCCTGTTAATTCTGAATAACTGAAATGGCTCAAAGCAAAGCTCAATCCTCCTTTAGTGGGTTGGGTTTTTTTCAGTCAGCTGGCAGCTGCCACTTCCAGTTTTATGCAAAACAAATGTGCCATTACCTCACTTTTATGACCATTATACAGCTAGTATAAAACACATGGCCTTCCTTGACTGTTACTTGGAAATGCTATTTCCTAATAATTTCACAGTTGTTTACAATAATTCAAACATGCAACATTAATGGCAGCTGATTTTATCTGCCATGCCCAGGAGGGCTACTTTGATAATACTTCAGACTTTGAACCAAGAACAAGTTCTGTGAAAGCTTACTTGAAAGCTGATATAACAACACTAGATTGTCCTGTTCAACCCAAAAGCCATCAAGCAAGTATGAAATTGTACACCTGAAGCTGAACTTCCCACTCAGCTTATAAAAAATACATTTTAAATAAAACTACATAAAGAAGCAGGAAATGAAAAATTAAGTCTTGTAAAACCATGTAAAAAGAAGACTGAGTGGCAGAGAGTATGGGGAAGGTCCTGGCTTCTATGAAAACAGCTTTTACAGCATTTTCCATTTTCCTGTATTACTTTTACTGGGCACAAGGAGGTTTATTCTTTTTGAGAACTGGAAAATAATGAATTTAGGGTTCTGGAAGTTGTGAAAGGAAGACTTAGGGAAGAACTGATCTTGTGTTCAGGGGAGAAGAAAAGCAGTAGATCATGGCAAATAGGTCACAACGTTTTAAATAAAAGTGGGTGTGGGGAGGAAGGCAGGCAGATGATCTTCTGAGTTCACTGTTAAGAGGATAAAAAGTTACAGGTTTAAATAACAGCACAGTATAGGGTGGTTCAGGAAAACCTCAAACAGCAAGAAAGTTCTCATCGTAAAATTCTTGTGTGATATCTCACAGAGGAGTTCTGTAATGCTTAATATAAAGATTACAGGAATAGCAAAGCAAAGGGATTTTCAGCAATAGGAAACGCCATGTTTTTTCCTTTGAATCTCTCTCCATTTTCCTTTTGATTAGTCTCAGATGAACATATGAACATGCAGTGTGTGAAATTAAGTTAAACATACTTCTCCGTGTATACTAGCAACACGAGAATGTGGATCTCTGCAAGCATCTACACACGTCTTTGCTGTTCTTTGGATCATGCTCTAAGTGTTCTGGAGATTATAACAGAAAATGTGAAACCATTAGTGCATTTTTTTTTTTAAATGTATTAATATGATGAAGTTTTTCCCATTATTTTCACCTATTATGATGCCTTAACACAGCCATTAGAGAAATGACTGTCATGTGGAGTAGAAATAATCATACAGCTTTAACTAGGTAGCTCGGCCATCAGCAGCAGTACAGCTGAGATATGCCCAGCTACAAACTCTGTCCTACACTGCAGTAAAGAAACTCTTTAAAAGAAAAATTCAGAGATGCCATCTTGTGGCTGATGAAAAAAATACAACTAAGTAACAAAAAAGGCAGTATCTCACTTTTAATATAGCAAATATACAGTAACTTTGAATTACAAGATCACTTTCCAATGAAATTACTAGCAAAAATATCCACAAAAAGTTCAAATAAACAAGAACACATGATTATCAACATCAAAAGCTGGGCTGCAAATTCTCAGTTAATCGAGTTCCAGTCTGCCCATATATAGTGGTCTGTTTAATTATTTTTCAGAAGAAAATTCACTAATGCAAATAGAAACAACAAAGGCTCATTACCTTTAAAATAAGGCAAAAAAATCGTACATTATAGGCAATTTCATACTGTAGAAATTTCAACTATAATATCAGCTCCAAAAAAGGTACCACATACTGGCAGAAAAAACCTGTCAAAATATTCTCAGACTTCTAACAAGATCCTTGAAATAGCAAATACAAAATAAAATTTACCTCCAACAAGAAATGAAACACAGAAAGGACACAAGCACTAATGGGATTATGGCATAATTAAACAGTCTGGAGCCAAACAAGCCAGTTTAGCCCAATGCAATAAGCACAACCATCCTGTGCAGCTTCATACCCCTCTGCCATCAGCTTGGGCACTGGCAGCACACAGGAGGTAGGGCTGGGAGCTATGGTCACAGCATCCTGGGACAGGCATCGGTGGGAGATGAGAGCTCCCTACTTCTGGCAAACCTGTTGCTCTAAACTCAACTTTCTCAGAAAGAATAATGCTGAGCCTTTTTGCCTCTGTGAGAAGTACTATCACCCCATGATCCTGAATTCACACCAGCAAATGTAATCTCTCATTTGGAAAGAAAAATACAGTCCACTTTATCAGCCTTAACAAAGCCCCATGATTTAGGATACTGAGCCAGCAGTAGGGATTGATTGGAGTCTTCCTTGCAAGGCTCTTCCACTTGAGGAAGATGTGAAGCCCCTCTTCCCAGAATGCTACACACTGCTCACACAGCGATAACCCCTCACTGGAGCGTAAATTCTGAGTGGGTAACTGCAGAAGCTCGATACTGTACTGCTGACAGAATGGGGATCTGGGGGCAGCCTCCAGCAACTGCAGAACTGCTGTACAGAACTGAGAGCTACCATGAGGTGAGGAGGGGTTGTAAAACTTTAACCACAGTATTTTACTGCAGAGATGCAAGTAATGGAGAAAAAAGAAACATGTCAAGAGAAAAACAATATTGTTTTAAAACTCTTCATGTTATGCATTAAAAATACAGTATAGCATTACTAAGAAAAACAGTTTATACATATTGGAGTAAAATTCTGTTTCTTCATGTCTTTGTAACAGGGTAATTTCACTGAAAACAACAGAGTTGTTCAAGGTTTATACTAGTATAACTGAAGTAGAATCTGGCTATTTATTTAAAATGCAACCTGAGTGTATCTGTTTTGTAGGTAGTACTGCATAACATTAAACCTTTAAATTATCTAGAAAAAAAATAATCACTGTTTAAATATTTCACATCACAGTAAACTTGTTCTTCAAGAAGCATCATCAATGATAGGCTTAGACACACACACAATCATATTGCTAAACATACTGAAAAAATATAAAAAGCCACACAAACACTGTGCTGTGGAAGTATTTTAATTCCAAACTGAATTTATTTGATGGAATAAACTTTTCTGCTATATTCAGAAGTGCTTTTAAAGACAATATCCATCAATACAAAACGAAGGAAACATAAACCATAGTCCTCTTCATAAAAGGAACTCTTTTTATCTAGAACATAGTCAAGTTAAAATGGAAGCAAAAGTGCTGCCGGATAAAATCCAACGCTTGCAGGTCTGCTTATGCTGAGAACTGTTTGTTGAAGCAAACATAGAATTTCTGTTTCTGTATGTGAACAAAGACAACTGTGCAAAAAGTATCAAATCAATGAACAAAAATTAGTCTTATGTGATTATCGTGCAAGACAAACTTGACCAGATCACACCCAGAGCTTAATGATGAGCAAGTATTCAGACTCATTTTAAGTGGCATCACCACCTCTACTTGCTTAACTTTTTAGTTAAAAAAAAAGGTCCATTGCATTCAGGTCCATCAGATCACAGGCACTACGTTAAAACTAAACTTTCCAAGGTCTCTGAGAAAAAACTTTTCTCAGTGCCAATCACCTTTGCTCTGGTCAAAGCTGACTGAAACACTATTTATTTATTCTTTAAGAAGTGACCATGCAAAATGCATCTGTATCTACGTGCCCTCCTTGTAACCTAAGAAAGCATCAATATAGAGTAATATTTCAGAGGAAAATTTAGCATACACTAATACTCTGTGCTATAATACGCTAAATTAATTACTGCAACTAAAAGAATTTGTTTAAAAAAACTGTTATTCTGATTATTGACTTAATCCTGCTCACCTTGTTTTTGGTGTTTATAACAGTACACTGAAACAGGGAACTAAATAGTGCACTGAAGTGGCGCTTATTGGCAAGAGCACTCCTACGAACTGTTAATACTGTTAATGTGAATCAGGAAAACTTGATTAATGAAGGCTTGTAGAATTTGTTCAGAGCTTGAAATACTAGCACTGGATGCAAGAACCTTTCATCTAAATAAAGCTGAAATACATGATGAGTCTGGAATAAAACAAAAGGATGAAATAGCAACAATAGAATGTGCTGGTCCTCTGCAGTTGCTGGTGTTCAATGCCATCCTCAAAAGTTTCACCACACCTCTGACACAGCCAATTTATTTGATCTTTGAGCATGTCAGATTAAATTTCACTTTAATTGCATAGAGCTGAATGTACATGCAACTACAATTCATTTTAACTGTAACCTCACAAATACTGAATATGGAAATATAATATTGTATATTACATTTGTTTCCTTTATCAATTTAAAATATCACATTTGGTCTTCAGTAGACTAGGAAAAAAAAACCACTAAAAATATTTACTAGACTATTCCTGAGCAATGTTTTTATGTACTGTAAAATACTCTAGTTTATTACTACATTTATTAATATTCTCACATTTTAAACTACGTATAAATCCATGCTTTGAAAATTTACAAAGCTGAAGATCTGATAGGGACAACGAAAGAGTAGAAACAGCTAAGCATCTTAAAACCAAGATGAGATCAACAAGAGAAGTGCAATTTAATTATATACATAATGTACTCTTTAGTATTTGCTACTTTTTAATTTTCTATCACAACATGAAGGATCCACTTGTAAATTCTGGTCCATCAGACCTCAGCATACTTCTCATAAGCAGTTCACTGTGACTGGTGGCTGATGATGAAGTTAATGCTGCTCAGTATTTCATTTTATAATGAAAGTACAAAACATCCTCTAGAACTTCAGCTTTAGCAAGGTCGTGTCCCCAGCTGCTGTGATTGATTTGAAATCGTTAACACCTGAACTGACACTTGAACACTCAGTGAACTCTCCTTCATATTCTCTTGTATCTTATAGACACAAGAGAAAACAGAGGGTCCAAGGACAGGACCCAATCCTGGTTGTACAATTTCTTTAATTTCTTTCTGTCAGGTATTTTCCCCTGTCACTTCACTAAACCTTGAAACAAGAAACCAAACTAACTGAAGTAGACTGGACCATGGGATAAATAATAGTCATCTCAGGTGATGAAAATATATATATTTTGTTTTTAATCAAAATACCTTTTCTTGAACTTACAATAGCCTTTAAATTCATGCCCTAAGAGTCTATTTTTATGTTTTGAGAGGATACTGATTCTGAAAATCAGGCCACAGAGTCTCTAGTAATAACCTCATTTTGCATTAATGGTAAATATCCAAGTGCAATTTTAAATTTTGTCATTTCCTCTAAATGACAAAAAGCATCAAGGCTTACAAAATGAACTTCAAGGAAAGTTGTCTATAAACACAGTGAAGATTTCTGGGTATAAAAATACGCATCCATTTTCTTAATCTATTGAAGCTGTCTGCTCCCTAATATTTTTTTATCTTAAAAAGAATCCTTTCTGCATTAAAATATTTCAAAACATTATCTCCATTCTTCTTCTTATCAAAAAATATCTAATTCATCAAAAAAAATCCAATTCATCATCTTCTGTGAAAAATTAGTTTGACTTTGCATAGATAAGCATGCTCCATTATTTTATAAAAACAGTTGAGCCCCTTTTCCATCAGAAAACACCATCCAACCTGTCTCACAAAATAGCACATCTGTTCAAAAAAAGAGCATGGATCCTGTTCTCTCAAATACACCCAGGTAGTAACAAACACCACAGGCTTCAATGGACTTCAACTGGTGCAAATAGGAGGTCATGTTATAATTATATATTTCTCTAAACTTTTATACTCTGCTGTTGTTAACTTCATTGAGCAATTGTAAATATTTTTGAGGAAAGACCAATGGAAGACACTTGCCTTCAGGGAAAAGATTTCCTGCTGGCCTTGCTGGTATAAGATCAAATGTATTGAAATGAACAGTGCTGACCTAGACCCATGCATCAAGAACATATTTTCCCAGATCTTCCTATGAAGAAAACATGACCCTTCTGCATTGGCCAAATGCTTTCTAGCAGTCAAGAAGCATCAACATTTACTAATGAATTGTTCTTCATTTAAAATTGTGTGATGTTTGCTTTGTGCCATTTGTTTTTATTTTCCTGTCCCCTGCTGGTTTTTTAGAAGGAACACAATTGTTGGCATTACCATTTTTCTTTGGATTTGTACACACGTATGTTTTTAAGCCTTTGATGGGAGCAGCTGAACCATGAAATACTGGGGTTTGTTTAGGGGGTCTGATATTACCAACACTTTGAATTTTAGAACCGTTCTCAGAGGGCTGCATATTGAGGAGCTGTGGCTTTGTAGTTGGTTTTTTTTTCAGTTCACTCCTTACTTCACCAGATTGTCTCTGAGAAGACAGTGCACATCCCATTCTCTCAGAAAGTTTCAAGTGACCTGGATGAGAATGTAACCGGTGACTTTCTTCACAGTATGGATCTCCCCTGTGACCTGAACAGCTTCTAGGCAGCTTTGTAACGCTTTCATGGGGAACCACGTGCTTGCTGGGCAAAGGGCTGAGCAATGCTTTACCTTTGCCAGGGCTTTTTAGGGTCCGGATGGAGCTGGGAGCAGTCTGTGGCCTGGCTTTGGCTGCCTTTCCTTTCTCATTCTGTACAGTCTGCATTTGCAGCCATTCCAGCTGCAAAAGGCGATCAATGTACTTCTCTAGAAATCCTGTTGGCTTTGGTCGAAATTCAGTTTTACCCTCTACATGAACAAAGATGGCCAGTTGCTTCAAGTCCCATGAGTTGAAAGGGGGTGGGAGGAAGTCTGGGTAGTAATATTCTGATTCTTTAAAACCCGTATCTGGGACATATTCCAAACAAACTGGATCAATTTCTTCAGCTCTGAGAATGAGTTCTGGTGGTGTGCAGGGAGACGGGGGAATGGGAATCCTTTCTGAATCAGAGAGATCACTGGCACTATCATCTTCGGCATCTTTTTTAATAATTTGTACTGATTCAAAATCAAGAAACATTTCATCTACAGATGCTTCTTGCCATTTAGAAGAGCATGGACCAGCTTCAGAAACATGCTCTTCATGATTCTCTTCCAACTGTTCTTTTCTACTGCAATAAAAATGTTGCATTGGGACATCTTTAACCCTACAGAAGCTACCTTGTGTGCTGCCCTTTATACTAGGAGGGATCCTGTGCAGAAAGGATTCATTTTGCCTTCTTTCTGGGAGACTCCTCTTTGGTCCTTGTACTGTGTGCAGTGATGTGCAAACACTCGTGATCCTAAACAAAAAGACAGATCATATCCTGTTAGAATGATTAATATCTTTGGAACAACAGTTTACAAAGGTCTTGCTACGTCCTTCAAGGACATGGATCTACATGAATGAAGCTTAAATTGGTGTGGACACTTAGTAATGAGGTAAAATTAATATTTTTTTGGCAGAGATAACACTGCCTACTACTGCTTTTTTTGTTTTATTTTATTCTGATTTTGCCCAAGAACTCACTAAGTTTCCATATTGATAACTTAAATTTGTTGCCCTCATAAATGCAGAATTCTGGGACCAGTTAAGTCAAAGGCAAAATAAAGAAGCCATGATCTCATCACAAGCATTTTCTATACCAGTTTGAAACATCTACAAATTAAACAGACAACCTTAAGATAAATTTACCTTTTCGGTTGAGGATTGTCATTCAGCTGGTTTCTTCCCTTCTTAAAAATGCTTGGTGGGTTACCATCTTGAGTGTCATGGGAGGTCTGAAAAGATAGGAAAGTATGTGAAGTTATTAAGGAACTGACATAAACTAAGTACCCTTTTGCTGTAAAAAACAACAACAAAAAAGAATTATTTACCTTTTCAATGGCACTTGATACATTTTTGCCTAATCCTCCAGGAGAAGATTTCACATGAGAAATTGGTTTATTTAGTCCTTTGGTGCTCGGATGGCTTTTTCCATTACGGTAACTAGCAAGGATTAAACAGAATAGCACATATAAATAGCAACATATACAATAATCAGAATGATGAATTGTATATATTTAATACAATAGAAGTTTAGAGTGCAATTCAGTTTAAAGAGAGAGAGTTGATTGCAACTATTCTTAGACTTAAAGTTCATCAGAACTGTGTCACAGTCAGTGAATAATTCAATCAGCTTATATAATAATAGAACTTGGCTCTTACATAGAATCCTCTATCAGAGGATCCCAAAGTTACTTTGGGGATAATAAATAGTAACTATTAGAGACTACATATTTAACTATTAATTTCTATAGTACCTGGTATATGGCCCTACTGCAATTTAACAAAATTAATTATAAAGTGCAATATGAAGGCCACTGCAAGCCAGATTTTTCTTGTCTTTCTTATTTGCATACTCTCAACAAAATTTAAAAGTATATTCCCATTAAGTTAAGGAGTGGAAGTGAGCTGGGAGCATACAGTCTATGCTGATATTAATACAAAATATTTCACAACAAAAGCACAAACAAAAAACACCATTTCATGTTATACTGGGGTTGTGGAAATATTAGGAGGAGAAAAACTCATAAGCAAGCAAAAGGAATGGCATTACTGATCTGGAGAGCTTAAAACTAAAACGCATATTTCCTCAATTAAATCAGATACATTTCCCTGGAGAGCTTAAAACTAAAATGCATATTTCCTCAATTAAATCAGATACATTTCTGTGTAAGCACACAGAATCATTAAATCAATGTCTTCTGTGAGAATCAGAAAACAGTGTTCTACAAACAAGAAATATTACTAATTTTAAAAAGGAAAGCTTTATAATGTCATTTTAGAACAGGAGTAAGCAAAGCGTGCCCTCCTGGTCTAACCTAGTTTGACTGCAGTTCAGCTAATTTGTCAGGCTGTACATCTTGGTCTCAGTTTTTATGTCAGTATAGTTAGATTTTGTGTTAAAAAAAACATGATTTCACCAATTCAAGATCTTATAAAAGAATGAAAATGTCCTGTGCCCCCAGCATTGATGCAGTCATCTCCATCACTTTGTGACCTGCACGATCATACTGCACAATCATTTCTGTTGCAGCAGATCAGAGGAGAGGATGAGAATCTGAACAGTACAGCCATGCACTTATTAACTGCTCCACAGTACTCAGCGATTTCTGTCACTAGAAAGAGAGAAAATAATTTCCTTACTTTACCATTCCTTTGTGGTTTTCATTGATTTGGCTTTCCTTTTTCTGTGTCTCTCTGTGCAGTAATAAGGGATATTCTTGAATGCCTGGTCCCATTATTACTCTTTTTAAAGGGTATCTGCACCTTTATTTTTACATAATCTTCAAACGACTCCAGTTTTTCAGGTTCGTAAGACACAGAGTATCAAACGCAAACATCACCATGTCCTAGAGATGCAGTAAACAAACACCATGCGATTCCTCCCAACACCATTTATTTTTAAAGCCATAAGATAAACATTATCAGCTACCAAACGGTACTGGAAAACACTGTCCCCTCCCCCAGAGCTCGTTTAATGGGAACCAGCATCATTCGCCTTACTCTTGCCGATCCATGCCGAGCTGTCATCGCTCCGGGTGCTGAAAGGAGGAGAGCCCAGCAGAGAGGGAAGCCGTGCTCGCCCTCCCAGGGCACAGCTTGGCCACTGAGGCTGCAGAGCACAGCGGGCCAAATCCAGCCAGGGCAGACTGCTGCAGGCTGTGCTGGGGGAAGCCCTGATCCTGCTCCTGCTGCTGCAGCCAGCGGGCACAGCCCGTCGTCAGCCCCGCTACCGCCGCGG
>NW_010338093.1:419143-419682 GCF_000700745.2 Antrostomus carolinensis
TTCCCATTGGGTAACGTTCTCATCATCGTTCCATTCCTCCTGCGCAGCATCGCCTGTATTGACTGGAGCCAAGTATCCCAGTCAAATGGAGGTGGGTGTTCCTGCTCTGAATTTAACAGGAACAGACGATGAACCACCCGCGTTCTGCGCGTGTCGAGCTGTCCTTTTCGTGTCAGAAAATGCACTCTTCCTATATTCATGTATGTAAATTTTGTATCAAATAATTTTTTCCTTCTTTCAAACCCAATCTCTAGGTACTCATCAACTCCCACTGGAAACACTCCGAGCCCACTCTGTAGCACCCCTTTATTTGCATTCCCAGACCGGGGGGCAGGGACAGGACCTGCAGAAGGTGACACCGGCACCAGCTCTCCTCGCCCACCCGGAGCTTTGTTGCAGCGCTATTTATATTTTATATCCATGTTCATCGCTGTGTCTATTCACATTTGATCCGGGCCCATTTCTCAAACGCCTCTCCCTCTCCCCCTCCCCTCCGCGGCCGCGGGGGCTGGGCAGGGGCGGGTGCGGGTCCCAGCGCC
>NW_010338094.1:0-24234 GCF_000700745.2 Antrostomus carolinensis
CCGCCGCTGCCGGGGGCTGTGGGGGCAGGGAGGCCGCTCCCGCTGCAGCCAGGCCCCCGGCGGCAACGTGTCGCGACGGGCGCTGCTCGCAGAGGCGCCGCGTCCGTCCCGGCCGTGCCGCTCCCGCGGCGCTTCCTGAGGCCGGGGCTGTCAGTCGGTGCCGTGTTTTAATTAATGGTCCAGCTTCGCGGCAGAATCTCACTGCCTCCGCGCACGTGGTCTGTTCGCTTTGGACTGACTGCATGTGAAATTGTTACTAGGGAAATCCGTGTTAAATTATTCTGTTTTCTTTTCTTTCCAGTAACTGGAATGAGTCCCTTGTCCCCGTATTTAAACTTGGACCCCAGGTATCTAGTACAGGTGAGAAGGCAGCTTGTTTTCATCGTGTCGAACTCAATTCCATTGTTTGTATGGTCATGTGCAAAGACCTCAAAGATCCCGCAGTGCTGTGCAGGGCGTACTGAAGTTTTGAGCTGGTGAACAGCTGAAAGAAACTATTTTTTTCAGTATTGTTCCTAACAAAAGCTTGCAGTGCTGTGGCATCTAGGAGAAGAAAAACAGTTTTAATATAGAGGATAAGTAAGACTGTTGTGTCAGTATAAGCCCTAACACACTGCTGCACAAGTTCTGGCATTTGTCACACCCTCCACTGAGCCTCTTCAGTCAGTAAGAGCAGCCAGAAACTCTCCACTCTTTTGTAGTGTGATGAATTCTATCAGTTCACAAAGGTATTCAGCCAAACCCCAGACCTCATACAGGCTTCGTCATCACAGCAGCAGCCAATTTCACACCACTTTCCTTAATGTTATTTCTTAGCTGAAGAGAGACAATAATGAATTGGAGCTTTCAGGTTTTTTTTCTGCAGAATTACATAGCCATCGTACCTACACAGCTTAATATTAGTTAACATAACATGACCTGTAGGCCACCATAAGGAAAATAAAATAATTTAAAATCCTATAATGTTTTCCTTTCTCAACAATATTAACAGTAGCTGAAAAAGTTTAAGTTAATCCAATAAAGATTTATCTCTTAAAGATTTTATTTAGCTAATATTTTCTATATATATTTTAAATGTATGGTTTATATTATCTGAGAGCATTAAATTTTGCAGAAGTAGCACTGAAGGTCCACAGTTGTATAGTATCTCCTAATCTGTGTGCCTTTTGTTTCATGGTACGAAAGAAGCAGTGGCCCAGTGTAAGTGGAAAGCTCTGAATGCAGTTCTGTGGGCTGTTTTTTATATTTCTCTTTCAGTAGAAGCTGTTGTAGTCAAGGTTACAAAGTCACATTCCCATAATGGTAGAGACAGTGGATATGCCTCTGCTTGAAGTGGGTTCACGAGCATGATTACTTTGCCTGCTGTTGTTGAGTAGTTGAAAAAATGCTAAGTAATTATTTAGACCTCTTCCAAAAAAACCCTCTAAAGTTGTCTTGTTTAGTTAGTACAGTAATCTGGGAACATGTCGATGTTAAAAATGGTGTAACAGAATTTTTGAAACAAAGTGTGTGTATGCTAATAGATTTTTTTTACTTTTTACAAAAAAACCTTGCTTTAAAATAAAAGGTATTGGCATTAGTGTCAGGAGTAACTTACAAAACAGTTCTAGAAATACCTATTGCCTAGAGGCTCAAGTTTGTGTTATAGCACTTCACTGCTCTTTATGTTTAGCACTAGAAAGTATATTGAAATAAAAGGGAATTCCATTTAAATGTGAGAATTTTTTTTTTTTACTTGAAGAGGTTGCTGAGACAAGCTGTGAGGTCTCCATCCTTGGAGATGTGCAAACCCCAGGTACTGCCCTAAGCAACCAGCACTAGCTGACCCTGCTTTGAGCAGGGGGTTTGCACTGAAGAGTCTCCACAGGTCCCAGGAGCCTTAACCATCTGTGATTCTAAAAATTCAAGCAAAAAGGTGTAGCTTATATTTTAAGATACAAGAACTTCAATTATTAGCTTTTAAAGTTGAGTTGTCTGTGAAGCTGTGTGGGTCTCCTGCATTTAAAGACCATCCATCTGGTTTCAGAATGCAGAGGGAAAGTCAGCCTTATTGTTGCAAATCAGAAGACAGAAAACGTGTTATAGGTTCAGTTTGTTGACAAAGTATTCACAATTTTAGAAGCCGTGTATTTCTTCTGTGTTGCCATCCATGTTTAGTGCCAAGTATGGCCTAAGAAAACTCCTTAGAATGCAGTTACTTGAGCCTGCAGTTGTCATGGTTATAGATCAATTAAACAGGGTGTGAGTGTTAAGCACAGAGGCATAAAAAGAGATCTTGGTGCTTTAGCACCGTATCGACACCTGTGCATCTTGTCAGTGCCTCATATTGAAAAAGCGCTTTGCCTGACCTTGCCTCTGCACATACGCTGGTTATCGGCCCATTCTCTGGCTGCTCATCTGTTTAGACTGATCTGATTTGTGAGAACACAAGCCTGTCCCCGTGGGAGAAACATCCACAAGTGAAAACTACCAACCTCGCATATTTCATGCCTGATTGTCACTGGTTTTGAACGTATTCCTCGGTTTTTTGATGTCTTCAAAACAGGTCACTTAGTGCAAGGAAATACTTCTTCCAGTACAAAGGCGGTTTTTCTTCAGCGTCAGAGCAGTGGGAGGCATTACTGCGTCAGTGTCAGTTGCTCAGTGAGGAAACAGTGCTGCATAGTCAAACAACAGGAAGGCTTTTAGAGGGCAGGGTGTCTTGTATTGCCTGCTGCAACATGTAATAAATAATTAAGCAAATAGTCATTTAAAAAAAACCCCAACACAAGACAACCCACACAATATGAGTGCCTTGGCTACCTGATGTCATTTATAAAAAGTTAGGACAGCTAGTAAAAAAAAAAAAGCTCTCACTCAATTTATATTTTTAAAGTCCTTTTTTTCATTCTCATTAAAGTATGCATGTAATATATTCCATCTCTTTGCTAGTGTAGAGAACAGTTTTCCAGAAACACTGATTGTATCTGTTTTTTCTTAAGTTCATTGTATGGATTAAAGAAAAATATTTAATGTGGCCTAAATTTTGAAGCAGGTACACTTGGAAAATACAAAGGTGTTTTGTTTTGTTTCCCCTAGGATACAGATGAGTTTATCTTGCCCACAGGAGCCAACAAAACTCGAGGCAGATTTGAGCTGGCTTTTTTTACCATTGGAGGATGTTGTATGACAGGTAGGTGGTTGTATTTTTCACTTTTCCCAGCTGTCCTGGTGACACCTATGTACTACAGTAATTGACAAGATTGTAAATGTCTTGTTCTGCAACCAACACTTACATAAACAACTGCTTTACTTCAGTCTATACTCTGAAGTCTATTCTCAGTATTTGCTTCTAGTATTCTTTTTTGTTCTTTTTTTTAACCTTCTTAAAAAGTAATAACTTATTGTGCTAACTAGGAGCAGCTTTTGGTGCGCTGAATGGTTTGCGACTTGGCTTGAAGGAGACACAGAATATGGCATGGTCAAAACCTAGAAACGTACAGTAAGTGTTTAATCTCAAAAAAAGAAGTATACCTTAGTGACAGAGTTCTCTCTTCCAGCTGGTACAGAGTTAGAGCTGAATATACTACAAAAACAAATGCATTTGTGTCTTTAGTGGGAACAAATGAGAGTCAGTGTTTGTCTTCATCAAGTCATTAAATGTTTTTAGTTATAGTGATGCTCAGTTCAAGCTTTTTGCTTTTCATTTAGTGACAACTGGTATGTCTTCTGACTTTGAGAATAAATTATTGCTTTGAAATTTACTGGAAATACTACTTCAAAATCATAACAGTGGTTTTGTATGTTAAAGTATTCCTAAAGCAGCACAGTTTTCTTTGAGCTATTTTTTGCTGTCATTTGTCTGAGAGTGAATTCTTTCTTCTTTCCCAAACTTTCCAAAACCAGGAAGATATTAAAGTGCAGAAGCTAGGCCTGCCTGGATTTGCATTAGGGATGGCGTAGGTGCGTGCTGCTGGGCAAGAGTTGCATGGTGGAAGTTGTTCTGGATTGCAGTGTCCATGAACACCCATGGCATTCCCGTGTTTTCACCTTGCCTGATGGTTTGAATGAATGCAGTAAGATAGGAACACATTTTTTCCTGTAGTATGCTTCTCCTTCTAGAATTATTGGTAGTTTAGGCATAACTATAAGAAAACTTAAGTGCCTGTGAAGGAGTCATAGGAAAGTAAAGGGGTGAAGTAACTGAATGCTTTGGAACAAAGTAGTTTTTAGAGGAAGAATTTTAATATTCCCTAGCACAGTTTATACTGGCTCTTTTAAAATATGGTTTTTATATTCTTCATCCCCAGAATCAGAGATAGAACCAAAATATTCCCCACTATAAGTATGACTCTTCCATAATGTTCTAGATGAACAGAATTGTATTTTATGTATTTGGAATGAGCTGAATCAGACAAAACCATGTTGTTAAGCACAGGCTTTGATGGGTCGAGCCCAGCAGGTGGCAGTCAGTGCGCACATTGCTCTTAGTCTTTGCTCTCCGAGGGAAAAGGCCTGTTGAAGGTCATCACCTTGGAATGGTATATTAAGTTACATGTTTTCCTCATCAGATACAGGGAAGAGACTTGCCTAGCTACATTTCTTTCAAATTTATCCTTAAGGTATACAGATATTTATTTTTCTATTCCTTTGAATTTTACTGTTGATCCCCTGTCATCAAATATCTCATAGTATGTCATGGTTATTAAAATGACAGTTTTTCTCATCAATTCAGAATTAATGCAATGTTAAAAAATGGGGTGGGGGTTGCAATTAGGAGGAGATGGTCAATATGCTAGCCTCTGATTTTTTCCCTCTTGTTTTAAAATGAAGTTTTCTGTTATTGTTTAGTTCATTACCTAACCATATTCAATAATGGCCTATGTCTCCTAATGAAAATTGTAAAAAAAGAAAAGTGATGGAAAATAAACTCAAATCAGGAGGAATGTAATGTGTGACACTTTCATTGCTTTAAATGATCAACTAAGTTCCAGGGTAGTCGGCTGTCCAGAGCAGTGCCGTGCCTGTGATAGTGTTATACTGCTGGGAGATAAAGATCAGTCATTTCTTTTGGCTGCTGTTGTCACCATTCTGGAGACAGCTGGTGCCAGAAAGAAGTGGCGTTGTGCTTCCCTGAGAGTGCGCTAAAGATTTGCTTTCCCTCTTTAGTGCTAGTCTGGAAGCATACATACAGAAACACTCAGTGTACTTCAACTTGTGTGGAATGCCAAGTTTGACAGTGGAAGTGCAAGACTGCCTCACTTCTTCCTGACTTGCTTTGGTTCAAACTTGTTTTAATACCCACCCCGTTTGTTCAGGCATCACCATGCTCCTGGTACACAGTCCCTGTACTGCTTGCACCTTCTGGCTTCCTTGGAGCTCTTCTACCCAATTAAGTCAGCATAAATGTATCACTTATTCACAGTAGCTCTATGTGGTCACCACGTAAGGAACATTTATCAACTAGGGTTAGAAAGTCTTTTGAAGGGAAGAGATTGCATTCTTGGTAAGGTGCAAATTTTACTTGAAAAGAGAAAAAAAATTTATTAAGACTTGACAAGACTAAATATTTGCCTTCAGTGTTGCATGCATTACTGTTTAGAGTATGTGTGATAGAGGAGATTGTGTATTACCAAACTGTGATTTTCCTTACTGTTCTGTTGTGAAGTGCTTTTGGTTAAATTTTCCAGTTTTATTAATCACATGTATGGTGTAAACACATTACACCTGCTATCATAAACACTGCCTCGGTGTAAACACAGACTTAAAGGTTTTAATACATTTTTAATTCCTTTATAGAATTCTAAATATGGTAACAAGGCAAGGAGCGTTATGGGCTAACACTCTGGGATCTCTGGGTAAGTAAATTAATTGTTTTATAGGGAAAACAATTTAAAGATGTAACTGTTTGATGGGAAAGTGTATTCTCTAAATTTTCTTTATGAAATCCGTAACAAAAAACTGCAGGTTGTTTGTTTTTTTGTTTTTTTTTTCCCTTTGGGACATAAGGGCATTTCAGTAGAAATTGAAAAGGAAATTAAAAGCTAAAATAAGATTTGAAGCATAAGTAGACAAAAGCCTGTAATTAAACTCCCCAATTTTTCAGTATATTTCAAACAAGAACTCTAGCTATGGAATAACAAGAGTAACTGAAAATTGTAGGTAATGCTTACTTGTTAGTAAATTCCAGGTAATTCACAAGGCAAAAAAATATAATTGAATACTTCTGAAATAACTTTAATAACCTCAGAAGAGACTCACTGATCATGTGAGCAACTGCCTGATGTCTGTTTCTAGTTAAAGAGTCAACAAAATGTTTATTTGTAGAAGAAATGTGATAGTGACTACAAAGATTTATCCTTTTATGATGGTAGCTTAGCTAGAAAAGTCACATATGATACCGCCCACTTTAAATATAAATGTTACTTATAACTAATAAGGGTTAGAAAAAGAAAATAAAATTATCAAAAGCCTGATGTGTGAGAAAGAAAATTCTGTGAACTGAGGTTTGGTGGAAAAGGGGGACAGGAAATAAAAATCACATCAGTTGTCTCAGAAAAACAACTTCAGATGATTTCATAGAAGTCAGTGGAATAATCACAGGATCATAGAACTAACTTAGCTACCTAACACATAACTAACATCCTGGAGAATACAAGCTCTTTGGCTTCTCCCCCTGCCAACCTTAAAAGGCCAAAGCGTGCTCAGTTGCTTTGAAAGGAGAAATCCAAAACTGATGAAATTATTTTGAAGAAGATTAATGATGAAACTCATTGCCCCACAAAGTGGTAATAGAAGAGAAATTAGCAATATTTAAAACAGAGATTACACCGTGTTATAACCCAGGCTAGATATATTTGAATTTTGAAAAATGCATCAAAGCACAGGCTAAGTTGCATTTATTACATTTTGTTTCAGTCTTATTTCTAAAGAGTAGATTAGCTTGCCTTTTAACCCAGACATCAGCTTTTGAGGCATAATATAGAGGCCATGGTTAGAAATGGGATTCTGGACTGCAGTGATAATGGCGCTTTTTGTAGAGATACATGCTGCCTAGTGAGTTTTATGGTGGGTTTTTTTGTTTGTTTTGATTTTTATTTTCTTATTTTCTATTCCAAATCTAATCAAAACATGTCTGAAAATTGAGATGCAGGCACACTGCAGTTCAAGGTTCCAGGTTAAGTGACACATTAACAGTTTTTTTCAGCTATGTTTGAAGAAAGATTACTCAAGAAAATGTTTGTGCATTCCAGTAACAAACTTATTTTTCTTACAAAATATGGCCTCCCAAGTCACAGAGTTAAGCAGAACTTGATATTTTGGAATTTGGTACAGCTCTGCCTTGTCCTAGCAACCAGAGAAGTTCTTTTCAAGGAGCCAAAGTATTTTTGCATCTTATTTCACATGTGCAGCATTTCTGTACCTCAAAGTTTCTTGTCATTCTGTTCCTGAACAGTGGTAGCCACATCTGTGTTAAACTATTTTTAAAAACGTTGTTGAATTAAAGCTTTTCCTTCCCCTCATTATTAATATTACTTGCTACTAAGACAAGGTAAAATACCATTGTCTGTGCTGCATAGAGGAAAATGCTGCTGTTCAACTCATTGACATGGATGTAGTTGCTTATGAAGGATTTACAGGCTTTTTAGCAGAAGTTAAAATTTCAGATACTTGGAGGAGAAGGGATGAACTGAAGTGGCATGGTTTGTCACTTTAAAATTATTATATACTCTACTGTTCTTTGTCAGCATGAAATATTATATCATGAGGATGAGGGTGCCTGCTCCCTTCATCAAAATGTATAGATTATATATGCATCCATATGAAAAGCCCATGCATGTCTCCTTCTAATCCTTTGCAGGACAGTCCCCAAAGTTCTCCCAAAGCAAAAGGCCCTTTGGGAACAAAGTCTTCATATGCAGGCAGAGGTGAAGCAGCTGTAAATGTCAAGTACTAAGCAGTCTAATAGTAATTTATAAGGGAAGTGTAGCCCATTGTACTCCAGCCCTTGATAACATGATCTGATGCTGCATTTAACTTGCATTTTCTCTTGGTCACATGTAGGCAACAATTTTCTCTGCTACATAGAAAGTATCATTGAGTTTAGTTTCATGGCAACCACAGAAGATGGTATAAGCCTGTCAGTACAAAGTTAAACCCTCAAAAGATTTTTCAATAAATTTGAACTAGCAAAATGGGCTTAAGCTTCAGTCAGTGCTTTACATCACATATTTATCAAGTCTTGAGGCAGTACTAGATGTCACAAAGAATCCTACTTTATAGCTAAAGAAAGAAACAATATCTGCAAAACAGAAATAGATCTGGAAAAACCACCAAAGGCAGGATTTGGCAGAGGACTCCCCCCACTTTCAATAAACAGAAAATCTGTGGTTCAGTAGCATAGTCTAAACAGTTACACTGAGCCCTGATTCTAAGCCTTGCATCTCAGAGAATGGCAGTTTTAACTTGAATTTTTGAATATGTTTTTCTCTCCCAGCTCTACTTTACAGCGCGTTTGGAGTCATCATTGAAAAAACACGAGGTGCAGAAGATGACCTGAACACCATAGCCGCGGGAACCTTGACAGGAATGCTGTACAAAAGCACTGGTAGGGTAGCAAAGTGTTTCTGGTTTTCCGCTTCTTGTGCTTTATCCTAGTTAATAGGATTCTCACTACCTTAATAAATACCCTCCTGCTCTGAAAATTGTGTAAAAATGGTACAGTAAGAGCACAGAACTAGAATATAGTACTTTGCAGCTCCAGATATTATCACATGAACCATCTTATCATTAGTCCTCTTAGTCCAAGTTGGAAAGAATCCGATTTAATTCGGATGGAATATTTTAATTTTTTTTTAAGTGCATGTTTTCCTTAAGTAAGTCTTAGCTGTGTGAAAAACAACATGGAGGTGAGGGGAGATTGAACTAATAAGGCTCAGTTATCTGCTAGATGCAGTGCAGTTAAGTGTCTTTTTTCAGCTAATTGGAATTTTTTTTTTATGCCAAAAAGGAAGAAGTTTAAATTGATGCTGTCTACTTCTGAGATTAAGTAACAATAACCAGAGATATTACAATGGACAGGGAACTGCTTGAGAGAGTCCAGCACAGAGCCACCAAGATGATTAATGGAGTGGAGCATCTCCCTGATGAGGAAAGGCTGAGGGAGCTGGGGCTCTTTAGCTTGGAGAAGAGGAGACTGAGGGGTGACCTCATTAATGTTTATAAATATGTTAAGGGCGAATGTCAGGAGGATGGAGCCAGGCTCTTCTCAGTGATGCCCAATGATAGGACAAGGTGTGAGCTGGAACACAGGAGGTTCCGCTTAAACTTCAGAAGAAACTTCTTTACAGTGAGGGTGACAGAGCACTGGAACAGGCTGCCCAGGGAGGTTGTGGAGTCTCCTTCTCTGGAGACATTCAAGACCCGCCTGGACGCCTTCCTGTGTGATCTCATTTAGGTTCCTGCTCCGTCAGGGGGATTGGACTAGATGATCTTTTGAGGTCCCTTCCAGTCCCTGACGTTCTGTGATTCTGTAATGAGATTACCTTCTCTAAGCATACATGAAACCAGTGGTATTCATCCACTCCAATCCTAGATAGAATGTAAGACAAAATTACTTTCTAGATAGGGTTAATAAAAAATTCACTCCCAAGGAAGTGAAAATCAGGCATTCAAATTTAACATGGATCCTTTTTTTTCCGTAAGACAAAAAGTTTTAGTAAACCTCCTTTACAAATTAACACCATTAAAGTATGCAGAAAGAAACTAATATATAAAGCTATTATTTAGCTGTTTGTGAAACTGTTGTCTTATAGTAGGACTTTAGTCTTTGCATAGTGGTCAAAACCAACGAACATTATTTGAGAACAGCATGGATTTAAGGTTAGTTTGCTGATGCATACTGAATTGTTGGCAGAGGAGAGGGTCTGAGCTTCATCAGCAAAATGCGTGTTAACACATATTCCAGGCTCAACAATTGGAGAATTTTTTTTAATTTTTTTTTTTAAGACTACTGGGTACCACAGGTTGACCTTACCACAGGAAAAAAGTGTTTTAAGTACCTCAATAAAGGTTTGGCTATACAATTCACCTGTATTTTACTGAGGAGATAATTCTAGAATTACCCTATGTACTTATTGCATATCTAACTAAGCCTCAGCATCTTAGAAATGTTCCTGAATGCCAGCTTTGTATTTGGGGCAAAACATTTTGAAAAGTCTTATTTTCCTGTTGGCCTTGGGTAATTGTAACCAGAAATAACTGGCTTGAGCAGCCCTCATAAATACTAGCTTGTGCACTTAACCTTGCAAGATACCAACAACAGCTGGATAGGGTAGCAGTATAGAAGTCTAACATTTTCTGTAGGAAGTTATTAAGAAGGAGAACTGTCATCTTACACTGCAGCAGAAGCTTCCCCTCTACCTTTCAGAAGTATAGAGCTGGCACTGTGTGTAATCTTTTCTGGCGCAGTGTGACCATGGATAACTGCTCCAGTCATGTGCACAGTCATCTGACACTACAAAATTTTTTCTTACCAGAGCACAGTGGGACTTCTGTTTTGTAACATGAGATTTACTGAGCTAAGAGTAGCACTGATAAAGGAAAATGTAGTGAATAAGTCTGTATGCATTACAGTATTGTATTTCAGCTATGCATAGTGCCCAGAAACTCAGAAGAAATAAATCTTTTCACCACGTGCAGGAAATTTGAGTGGCACCGTAGACCTTAAAGGTCAAGGATTAGTTCTGGAAGTGAAAAAGATGATACTCACATTTGGTTGAAGAATTTAATTCTAATCTTATTTTTCCTTTTTTCTTTCACACTCTGTCCCTCTTTCTGCTTCTCCCATGATTCCTCTCCTGTCACCTTATGCCAGAATGCCCTTCCTAATTCTCTATGGTAAAGCTTCCCTCTTTAAGTTATGCCTTTATCCAGCGTCAATACATATTTACCTAAAAAATCTTGACTATTTAAACCATATGCAAATGATCAGTTCACATCTGTGACACATTATCAAGACTGTAATCATTTCCTGTGTTACACAGAATGCCATGTTGTGTTTGCATTAGAAAAAGGAAAATTTGAAAGCCATCGGGGACATTTCTGTTATAAATTCCCATATTTTAGTGTTGGCTGGAAACTCCCACAAACACCGTCTCAAGTTAAGGCTGTTCTGTAATCCACAAAGAGTGGGTACAGAGTCAGAGGCAGTGCTGTGCAAACACTCAGATTTCCCACTTCCATCCTTCCTGTTTTGTAAAGAGATCAGGAATGTATTTAAGAAGAAACTGTATGAAGTATGGCAGGTTTTTTATTGTGACTTTCTAGCTCACGTTTAAACATAGCACTGATGGAAGAACCATATCAGCCACCCTGCTGCACTGCACTGAAAAATACTCCTGTGTATACTACAAAGCCTAGGCTGAATTTCTGAAACAAATTATTAAACCTTTGCTGAGGGGGATGAGTGGACAGGAAAAAAAAAAAAAAAAAAAGGTGGGAAGACTTTTTGAAGGCTGATATCTGTTGCCCCAAACTGGTCCCAGTTTTCACAATTTGTCCTTGCAGAGGTGTTAATCATTACCAAAATGCCAGCAGTCAAACAAGAAAGGCTTTCCAAAATACCTACCTTCTAAAGCCATTAGGCTGTGAGCAGTTTTGTGCAAGGCTACTTAACACACAGCTTGTGCGTGAGAAGATTAAAATGTCTGCAAGTGAGGATGGTGGAAGTTCAGCCCTCCTGTGTTCACTGGAAGTGGCATTAGTCACGGAAAGTTCCCCATTGTAAGTGACTGAAGCAGTTAAGTCCCCAAGACTTGTGATGGTCCTCCCTGGCTCAAGACAGTACCGTTAACTTGCCATGATAAAGCACGCCTTAGCTGGAGTCTCTCTCAGCATCCTGTATGGCTTAGGTTAACAGATGGTGAGTTGAGTTTGAAAGCAAAACTGATTTGAGGAGCTTTGAAACAGCATACTAGTTGATCCCTTTGAGCAAAGTGATCTTCAGCTTTCACATTTGTTTGAAATGAAATTTAGTACCAAGGTTACTTACTAGATTTTAGGCCCAATGTAGCATTGTGAGTACATTATTAACTTACTACACTAGACATGCAACTTAATGTAAGCTGTATTTTGAGCACACAAACTGAATGTTCTGGGTGGAAGTTGAGTGACAGATGAAAGAAAACACTTTGTGTTCTTTTGCCAGTTGTGTATGTAGTAGAAATATTGTTGCACCTTAGTCAATCCTGTTTGAGGTTTGGTAGAAGGGAGCCCAATATCCTAAGTTCATGAGAATGGCTTTTCCATTTAATAAGTTAATATTCTATATTCTTCCATTTCAAGCAGGGGCAGAAATTAAGATCTGTTATGCCAAGTTTTTTCTGATAAGCATTATTAAGCACAAATACTAAGGTATCTTAAAACAAACAAGTATTTGACCGTCTTGCATGTGTTTTCAGCTTCTTTTCTAAATCAAACATCTTTGTTTTGGTTTTTTTCATGGTTATATTAGTCTCTGAAAGTAGCAAAAATCAAAATGATGATTGCCACTGTGCACTGTCATTGTTATTCCCTCCCACCATGAAAATGCACGTGGTTCCACTCATCATGTCACAAAGGTACAGCTGGCTGAGGAACTTACACTCCTCCTCAAGCATGCAGGATTGATCACCCAGGAAAAAGATACTGAGCTAGGTGGGACTTTGGTCTGACCCAGCGTGACAGCCATTAATTTCTCACTGAAATTCCTGACGGAGGCTTCAGTAAGCAAAAAAGTTAAACAACCTTTACCTCTTATCTGAGGGTTGCACAGGTTGTAGATGTTCTTTTTGTTAGATAATTTTTCCCCCCTGCTTTGGAGGTTAGGGAAAACAGGAACAAAAATAAAGTAGTGCTTTGGACAAACTAAATTATTTTGTTTACTGTACTTCTGTGTGATAGGAACCCAGTAGTAGATAAAACATCTCATGCCTTTTGCACAATAGATGTTACATAATTTGGTATAAAATGTTGTGCATCCGAAGAGAAGGGAGTTGCATGCTAGCAATAGCTGAAGAGACTAGTTGTAATTTCAAGACCTCAGAACACAACCCTGAGAAGTCAGTACATTATGAATTAATTAAGAAGGGCTAAATTTTTTATTGCTAGCAGTAAAGTCTGGCCAGAGATAAAGATCAGGTTTGTGACAGTCAATGGGTAGGAGTTCAAAGTAGTTGTGTTAGTAAACTCTTTGTGGAGCTATAAAAGACTCTTCCCCTACTTGGGGCCAAACTTTTTCCCCCCGCCTCTTGTTTCTGTTCTGTAGGGAGGGGAAAGAAGAGGTTTTTTGCAGACTGCTGCAGGTGTGGCCCTGGGATATCTTATTTTTCTACATTATTTGGAAAAAAGCAAGTAAAGTATTTGCTTCTAAACTTTGAAGTTCAGGGCTATTAGGCATTTTAGAAATTAAGAACCTCTGTTAAAACCTGTTTTTAACATAAAGTCTATAGGACTATTAAGTGATTATTGAAAGGATTTTTTTTGTTTGAAAGAAGGAAGAGATAAGGGCAACAAAGTACAAGCAGGCGCTACAGGTAATGAGGCTTTCTTTGTTACGTGAGGGTTAATGTCTAAGAACAGGCCTGGCCACCCAGAGCAGTGCTGCCTTCTGCCCAGCTCTGCTAAGCAGAAACAGTGAACTCGGTTCTCAGAGCTGCAGGGATTGGCAGGGTTCTTGCTGCCATTTACAGTAACTGCAGCAGACTCCTGTCAGCCAGTCAGGTGCTGCTGCTTTCACTCAGTGAGGAAACAGGGAATTTTTATAATGTTTGCAAAGTAATTTCAACAGCTTTAATACTTCTAAACTTGTAAATTAAATTGTAAATTCTTAAATGTAAATTCTTGTAAATGTTTTTCTAATTTATCCTTCACACCACAGTAACTACAGGAAATTTTCCCTGTTTCAAGCTTTGTTGTTTCTGTATTTTAACCACAATACTGTCTTAACTGTAGCAATATGAAAGTGGAACGTGCTTTTCTGGAACATAGCTTGTTGCCAAAAAGAAGTTTATCAGTTTCCTCAGTAATTTCTGTACCCACAGACTTTGCTCACACTTACAGGATTTCTTAAAATGAGCCTCATGGAGCAGCAGGAGGAAACTGTTTTAATTTTCTACTGACATAGGATGGCCCACAGGTGTTCAAACAAATGTCTGCCTGGTGTTTCAGAGGATCTGGTTAGCTATCACAGTGCTTGAATTCAGAGCAAAACTGAGGTCTCTTTGTACATTGAAAAGTCAAGCCCTTTAAACCATCTAAAAATATTTTTACTCCTGGAAACCCTAAAGGAAAAGAAACTGCATTCTGAATGTCTGAGAGAGTGAGATTGGAAGACAAAAAAGTAATCACAACTTCACTATTACACTTCTTTTGTTTGACATAAATATGTGGGTCTGGGTTTTCAGTTAAGGTATTTCTACTGTTTGCTATTGGATGGTTCTTGCTTTAAACATCCCAGGAACTTTCCCAGGATAGTGAAGTAACATATTCTGAAAATAGAGATGGTAAGGTCCTAAATGGAAGATTTTGCCCTCATGTTATGCAATATAGATAATGGTTTTATCTACTATACAAGTCAAGTTCAGTGTTCGGAGTGGATCATGCCATGAAGAAATGCAAAGCTGCGCTATTAGAATGCGTGTGTCTTTGTATAGTGTACACTAACTCCTATTTTAAATGCGTAGAAGGGGGACAGTATGGTGAAAGGGTGCAGCAGCTAAAGCCAGAGTACTAAATTCTCATTTAGAGAGCATCACATCTACCTTTGGAAACCCATAGCAGTTCTCAGCTGTTGTGCAAGTTGCCTGATCTCTAAATACCTGCCTTCAGAAATGGCTGTCAGCTGGAACGTCAAGTTATCTTACTCAGACATGCGAGATTAGAGGCTTACAACCATGTTTCTAGCAGGGTTTGTCAAGGCACACTTGGTATCAGAGGCTTGCAGAGGAGGGGTGGGAATGTGTTCTATCATTCCAGCACAGCTGGGATGGGAGTGGAGAAGTGTTTTGGTTTTGTTTTTTTGGTGTTTTTTTTTTAAGAAGGTAATCTTCTCAGAGGGCTTTACATGTCCTGCCCAGCAACTGGGCTGCATTCTAGAGTGCATGACTGTTTGAAGTCTGCCACAGACCTTGAGGTATTTTCTCAAATGCAAATCTAACCAGTTAGGGAAAGGAAAATATTTTATTTCCCTCTTTTTGTAATTACTGTGGATAGTTCAGAAACCAGGTGCAATTGCTACAAAGCAAGTTACTGGTAAAATTTTGTAGCAGAAGCATAGGGAACCTGGTAAGAAGCACTTCTTGCATGTTTTCTTCTTGGTTTTTTTTTTTGTTTGTTTCCTAACTAACTCAATAGTGCACCTATACCAACTGCACAAGTTTGGTTCCTGTTCATGAAACAGACTTCCACTGAAACATCTTCTTCAGCAAAGTCCCCAAGTTGTCTGCAAGACCCACAGCCTGCTTTAGGCCCTCTGGTTGACCTTTGTAGGTAGATTGAGAGCTACCATCCTCACCTGGCTGACCTCAGCACATGAAAATCTTTATGACATTTTTTGTGTTAGGAGCAGTATGTCTTAGCAGCAGTGTGTCTGCTAGAAAATGGCTCAGCTGTCCAGGCTGAAGATCCCTTTCTGGTACAATCCTGACTTCACAGCAGGGCCTGTAGCAATAGGACACGGGATAACAATGGTTTCAAACTGAAAGAGGGTAGAGTTAGACTATATGTAAGGAAGACATTTTTTACAATGAGAGTGGTGAAACACTGGCACAGGTTGCCCAGAGAAGTTGTAGAAGCCCCATCCCTGGAAATATTCAGGGTTGGGTTGGAGGGAGCTCTGAGCAACCTGATTTATTTGAAGATGTCCCTGTTCACTTGCAGGGGGGTTGGACTAGGTGACCTTGAAAGGTCCCTTCCAACCCAAACCATTCTATGATTCTATGAATCTGGAGCGAGGCTTGATCAGCCTTCAACCTACCTTCCTTCCATAGGAAGAATAGGATTTTAAGGGGAAAGGAGAGAAATTGAACCTGGGAGCTGAGGGAAGAGTCTACAGGAATAATTGTAGCTCTGTACCGTGCTGCATTCTGTGAATATGTTCCACATTTCATGCATTTCCCTGTACACCATAATAGTTAAAGCCCTCTTTGGGATTTCTTCTGTGAGGAATTACTTCCTAATATGAACATCAGAAAATCAGTCTCTCTAATGTTTTATTCATTCTTCCCCCACAAAGTAACAGAGTTAGTATTTTTACAGATCATCTCAAATATTTGTTTTGCACAAAGTGTCCTTTAAATTTCACCCATGGCTTTTTGCCATAAGCTGCTTGCACGTACTTAGTTCTGTGTACCCAGCTGCAACCCCTTCATGTGAAAAGCTTTTTGTGCAACCAATTCAGGATGACTTCTCAAAAACAGAAGCCTACATTGGTGTTCCTAAATCTGATGTAGGCACATAGGTACATAAAGAGTATGACTTTCCTTAGAGCTGTTGAGTTCCCAACAGTTAGGGCAGTGAACTGAGTTAGGTTGATATCCTAAAAAGCTCTCAAATCATCACAGCTAGTCTGGCAATGAAATTTCTAGAAACTATGGCTAGACATGACTTTTAGTACCAAGTCCAACTTCTGCTATCACTTCTGCAGCTTCTTGGTTTCACTGTGTGCCTGGGCAATGTGAGTAGATGCAATTCCGTGAGACAACTTTATGACCCATAATGGAGGAAAAAAAACAAAACAAACAAACCACTGATTACTGAGATGCATTTCTTTTCAAGTTTGAGGAACCTGAATTGCACTGTCAATTTTACCAATAAAGCAGGCAGGTTTTATCTAGCTGTAAGCAGAAACTGGCCTTGTTCTATATAATGTACACATTATCTGCCTTGCTTTGGCTGGGATCAATAAACATTGCAGAACCAAACGCAGTGACATTTTCCTAGTGTTGAGGGTCATGCTCTCAGGTGTTCCTGTGCATTTATAGTGCATTCTGGGAGCTTTACCAGGGCACTTTCTCTTGTTGGGGAAGAGAAACATTCTGCTGTTTAGTAAAAGCAACAGCAGTGCCTACTTCTGCCCCTGTCCACCACAACCCTCGCGTGAGGGCGGTGGAGTTGTGATGCTGACTCCCAGCTCCAGCCATGTGCAGTGGCTGCTGCTAGTAGGCAAACTTGCCCTGTGTTTTTACTTTCTGAACTTGCAGAAGCTTCAAGTCTTGAGCAGTTAAAAAAAAAAAAATGTTTTTAATCACCCGCATGACTCATGCCCTGGTAAATTCTTCACAGATGATCCCTTTCATCTACATATTATTTTTTTTCCAAAGGTATTAAAATTCCAAAGGCACAAAAGCAGCGATAACTTCTGCATGATGGCCCCCCTGAATCTCTAGTGCCCAAAGTCATGTCCATATCAACTGCTGTTATGTTCACTTATAAGCTTCCTGCCTGCTCTTCTTCCCTCCAAACCTAGTTACCATAATGGGCAAACATTATTGTTGTTCCTCATCTGAAACCCTAAATGGGGGAGTTCTTAAAGCAGGAAGATGTCTGTCTGTAAACCCCTGTGTTGAGGACAAGTGGAATAGGTAAAATAGGACTTGGGAAAAGCCGTCTTTGCTCCAAGTGTTCTGTAGTGGTTCACTTGGGCAGCAGTGGCAACGTAGTTTACAGAGGAAGCCATACCAGCAGGTTAGTGCCAGGATCAGGAATGACTTTTCTTGAGCCTGTCAGGAGGTTTGAGGGGAGGGCAGATTTAGCACAGGTACCCTTTCTGGAAAGTTATTCAAAAAAGAAATACTGCTTCATTAAGATTGTTCTGGATTTTAACAACTTGGAAGTTGCTGTAGCTGACCATTCCCTTGGATATAACTTCAGTGGGTTTTAATGTTTCTCTTTTTCAGGTGGAGCGCGTGGGATAGCACGAGGTGGTATCGCAGGTCTGACACTCACTGGCCTCTACGCTCTGTACAACAACTGGGAGCACATGAAGGGCTCCATAGCCCGGCAGTCCCTCTGAGCAGGGCAGCCAGCGCTGGACGGAGGACACGCTTGCACAGCCACCAATCAAACCAGTTGCGAGATCTGTCTGGTGCCCCTTCCTATTTTATTTACAATTAGTGTGAAACTGAAGGAAGCTATGCTGGGAGGAACCTCTTGGCACCGTGTAGCTGGACTGGCCTTTCCTTCCTGCCAGCCAGTCGCTGGAGAGGCAGCAATATTTGTTGGACCTGCAAGTGAGCAGAGTGGCCACCAAGACAGTCTCCCTGACACGCTCACCAGCTAGCCCTGGGCCAGAGCTACGAGGCATGCTCAAGTCCCCTGGCTGTACCTGCTGCGCTACCAGGCTTGTTCAGTCGAGTGTACTACAGCGATAGCGCTGCTAATAAAGTGTGTGTCCACAGAGCTGCTCACTGCAGTCTTTCGGCGTGCATCGCCCGGCCAGCCACTGCTGGGGAGCCGGAGCCTTCTGTAGCAACTGGCCCAGGGCGAGGCTTGGTACTCTGAGAGCACAGGGTAGGCTGTGAAAAGGGACATCATCATCATCAATAAAAAGGGTGGTACTTGCGCAATATCATTTCTGTGCTTTGCTGTTCCTGCTACTGATAAGACAAAAAAGTGCTGCATCCAGTGACTCTTATTTATGGTTTTGTTTTGAAGGACCAGTGTGATAAAATCCTGGGGACGTTAGTGGGCGAGGGGAAGTGAACTAACGGGCTGATTGTCTCCTGATGTGAGCTGATGGTGAGGCATACCAGGGCTTGACCCCACTCAGTTATTTGCTCTAATGAATAAGGAACTGGTTGTTTCCGGATGAGGTACAGTTGCTGTTGCAGAACAGCTGACAGTGGATTATCAAAGCACTTTGGTGCTCCAGGATCTCAGAATTTGTTTAGCCAACAGTTAGAAACCAAGCAGTATAAATACTCCTCTCATTGTCTTATGACAGGATTTTTAATTAGTGATAAACTTTTTCCCCCCAAGTAATATTTGTAGGTTATTGGCAGAATGAAGACGTGATGAACCTACACCTTCTCTTCACCATCTACATTGTTTACAGATAGATTAAACAGTAAGTTGTGCATTGGTTCAGTAATTAGTTATTGTATAACAGCTCATTCCTTCAGTTTTTTAAAGTCTGCAAACAAACAGTTCTGAGAGCGTGAAGGCACGGCAAGGGAAAACCAAGAAACTCACTGCTCATTAGACAACTTAATACAAAACAATAGCTTACTTGAATTCTCCCTGCTGAAACAGCTCTTGATAACTACGTTGCCCTCAAGAAAATAGAAACAACAAAAACAGTAGGGGGAAGGTGGTAGCTCTTACCTTGCTATGAGAAGAAATTCAGCTTCATTGAGATGCCTCTAGGAGGAGGTGACCTCTGAGACTAACTTTTTATAGAGCAAGTGCTCTAGCTAACGAGCCTTCACAGTTGAACTCAATTAGCTTTGCTTGGATACCAGGTCAAAGTAGATCCTTTATGCCGGCACTTAACTAGATGAAGGAATGAAAACGGGTCTTTTCTCACCTGTTTTGTAAATGCTGTTTCTTGTTAAGCCTTATTTATGTTCCCCGTTGTTTTAGTGGGCTGTGTATTACTGTTGTGGTGCCAGAGCTGGACTGTCTAGTGTGCATTTTCCAAGGGCTGTACGACCGAAGAAACTGAGTCTTCCTCACAGGCTGCAGAGCGATTTTGGCACCAGCTGTGCGGTGCTGTTGGGTGGGACATCAGGAAAACGTGTGCACTTTCTTCCTGAGCTGCTTTTTTTCTCCCCATTGGCATCAGTGAGTTCCCGCCTCATCCATGTTCCTTGGTCACCGTCAATAGGACTTACAGTCGTGCACGCTTGACAGTGCTGGATGCAGGACTGATAGCTGCTTTGGGGGCTCATGGTGCATGAGGGTTGCTTTTAAGTGTCAGGAACTTTGCAATGTATCTTTTAGGTTTTCTGGAGGCTTTTTCAGGACTGAAATATGACCCAGGAGCTCTCTGCCCCTAACTGAAGTGAGAAAGCTGTGAAGCTTAACAAATGTCTTTCCTCCTTTAGGTACACTGGAGATAATGTAGGAACAAGCTTTTGTAAGTTGAGAGTTGCCACGACCTTAAGGATAGGCTGACTCCGGAGACAACTTAGCATGTTACCTGGTCTGCAGTAACCTCAGATTTCCTGGAATTGCTCACCTCAGGGGCAGAGCTGGGTGCATTTGTCTGAAATAGCTGTGTTTCTAGGGCTACTAAAAGCTTTGGTTCCTAACCCATTTGTAGATGGAATGATCCATAGCTTGAGCTGTGAAATACAGCCAGCACAGAGGCAGCAGAGGGGGAGGTGAAATATCAGTATGGAATACAGGGAACATCTTTATGATGTTCCGTCAAGACTTACTGCTGTGCTCAGTTTAATGGTGAACAATCAATATAAAGTAGCTGCTTAAACCTGTGACAAAAGGTCTATCCGAGTTCAGTAGGAATAAGAGGAAGTAAAATCAAGTTGCAAACAGGGTTTGACAAGCAAGTTCTCGTCCTCCCATGCAGTATTATGTAACCTTGGCCCTCTTGAAGCACAGTGTTGGATCCTTTGCCATGCTAGTCATGGCATCTAGGGTTGCTGATGGAGAGATCCAAGAGTTTTCCATGCCGTGGCAGCAAGTGAGGGAGTCGGAGACAGCAGGTATCATGAAAGGTTTTTTGAATCTTGTAAAGCTGCTTTTGTGTTGTCTTTGGAACAGAGAAAGGCAGTTTTACCATTTTCTGTCAGCAGGTGACTTCTTTTACGGTTGGGGGAATTTGTTTAAAAATGACTGGTCATGTGGTAGGAATCTCCAGCTTCCTCCACAAAACAGAAGCTGCTTCTGAAAACAGCAAGGAAATGTACGCTTGGGCAGAAGAAATGATCGTGTTCATAGCTTCTTTCCTCTGACCTAACCTGGGAGTGAAAAAGGAGGGGGGGGGAATCCTTTTTGTATGCTTTGACAGCATGTTACCCCTGTGCATAATAAATTCTGGATGGTTAGGAAATTGGGATGGTTTAAATGGAGCTTTGTATAATCTGTGGGCATTGGGCTCTGCTACTGAATGCCAGGCACCACAATGACACCCAGGGTACTCCAGCCTTTTTTGGTACTTCCACAGCATCGTTAGTGCTGGTCAATGTTCTCGGGTGTCTCCCCTGCCCCAGCCCTCTCTCCTGTCCTGCGAGCTCCACTGCCAGGCTGGCACCGCAGCAGGTTTGAGTGGGCTGTGCCCCGGGTGGGTACTGGTGAGGGAAGGAGGCCTCTGCCGCCCCCCCCTCTGCAAGGCTCTGCGGTGGGTGGGGTTGACTCGCACCCTTGTGAAGGGTTTCCCCAGAGGAAAGGGCAGTTGGCTTTCTTGACTGGCCTGTCTGCAGAGGAACAGCCCACCCAGCGCCGGCCTCTCCCCGCCCGCAGGCTGGGGCACTTCCCTTGTGCCTGCAGCCCTGCCAGGGAGGGACAGGCGTTGGCCAGCACTCTCCACTTGTGAGGAGGCTCCACCTGCAGTTAGACACAGAGCTCCCTTCTTTCACCAGCGCCTACACTCAGCAAAGCCTTTCCGTTATTTTGCACGGAAGCAAGTTGGGAGCATTGGTCTGTCAGGGGAACTCAGCAAAGGGAGGAGTGGGAGGTAACTGCTCCACCTCCACAGGGAGGGAGAGAAGTGGAATTAAGCATTTTGGAGAGGACCCCATCCCTCAGTACAATCTGATAAATCTCACATTGTTCAAAGAAAGGTCTCCAAATACTTGAGAAGCCACAAATGGCATTCTCTGCTCCAGCTACTCTGCCTTCCTTGTCTTTGGAAGACCTGAAGTATTTTTTCTCCCTGTCTTTGAAAGCTAAACATCCAAGGTACACGTTCAGGGGCTCTGCACGTGGCTGCTAAGAATCTCTAGTCCATTTAGAAAAACGCTGCGTATGCGCACCCACACATGAAATCCAAGGTACTGGGCCCAGCTGCGCGCTGCCGCACGAGAACGTTCTCTAATGGTACAATGCAGTCTGGATTAAGTCACTTCCACCAGTTTAAAGGCATGGAGAACCCTCAAAGGAGGAACAAAACATGCAGGGAGGCAGAAGAGCCAGAGAAGAACTAAATTCCAGTTGTGCAGCCAGACCAGAGATGTACTAACATCCATAAATCCTCCTGAAGTATTTGAGAGTGGTAAGAAACAAACATCATTGTCTAAATCGGTACTCGCCCCAGCAGCTGAGTAAAGGCCGGGGCAATCAGACATGTCCAGGGGCTCCTGCTGCAGTGCAGAGCTGGCAGGAGTTACCCATCAGCCGTGTACCTGCTGCCAGGGCGGCGGGAAATGCCGGTGGTGGTGGTGAAAGCAAGCACTGGAACACGCAAACAGAGCAGGGACAGAAGCACAGCTGCAGCAGCTTCCAAACAAGTTAAGCAGGCAACATGCCTCAGCACTTTTTGTGAACTGTCTTGCAAAGAAGTACCACACCCTTTGGTTGCAATTATTTTTTAATGGAAAAGACTAATCAATGTTTTACATAAATATCAATTAGTGATAACAAGTCAGTTGAGTAAGTAAAGGAATACATACCCCCAAGTTTTCAAGGCTCATAATGAACTGACAAAATAGCACACAATGACAACTACAAGGAATTAATTATAAGAGGTGAGCTGCACAATCATCTTAATTAACTTCAACTGCTAATCAAATTAGGCTCTTATTGGAGTTAGTCACAGTGCAGTCTTCCCATGCAGCAACAAGGCCATGTTCAAAGGGGAAAGCAACTTCAAAAACATCTTCCTGTGTCCAGCAGAAAGCCCCAGCTACCAAAGCCTCGAGTGGTCCACTGACGTTGAGCCCTTTCGGGGTCAGGTTCCAGGTGTGCGGTGTTCCCCTCTCAGACCAGAAACTTACTTTTAACCAAAGGCGCAGGTTCTCTCAGACAGGAATGTGTGCACGCGGCAAAGCGATACCAAGGCTGGATCTCGCTAATAAATTATTTTCTACAGGGTTGTGCAGAACAAACCACTTTTTTCCCCAGGCTGCAGGGAAGGGCAGAAGGGGGGGCCTTTTTTTTATAGTCATTAAGAGCAATTTGTTAAGTGAGTAGAAGCTGCACCAGAAACTATGTAACTTCAGTTTTTCGTGCAAGCTGACAGGCCCATCTAACATCTCCCACACTCCTCCCTACAGGCTCAAAATGATAAATACTTAAAGAGGTATTGCTCAAATTAAGTCCACAGCTATAGGGATCAGAGCTACTCGACCCCACGTTCATATGCATAACAACATGGAAATCCACGGCTTAAACGTCTTTAAAACGGATCAGGGGGAGCCACGCAGTTTGCCAAGTTAGTGTTTCCCAGTTAAGCAGCGTGACATCAACCTGATGAGAAGGCAATCCAATTCCCCAAATATTACTTTTAAATATTATGTGGCTAAGATGCCTGCTTCCAAGTGGTTTAGTCAACAAAAGTTCATCATGAATTATCTAAAACTAGCAGAAATGTACACATTTAATCTTACAGCTTTTTCAGTGAAACTCAAATAGTTACTAAATGCTGGGGACATGGCAGGATCTGATCTACTGATGCCTGAAAATCAACATCCTACTCTGTTCTCTGAATGGCTCAAAAATTTGCGAGAAGAGTTTCTATTCAAAACTAAGTTACCAATTCTCCTGTCACGTATCAGGTCCCATAAAATCATGTCTTTTTCAAAATCTGGACTACACATGCCGGGAGACACACCAATACAAGAACAAATGGAACCTTTAAAGTTAGCAACTGCTCAATAAAATAAATTGCTTCCAAATCCAGCCTAATTTATCTTGCAGTCCCAGAAAGCTGGAACCCAGCTCACAACAATGGTGTAGCAGCCGAGAGGAACAGCAACACTTCTAAAGTCACTGCCAAAGGTGGAGTCTCACAGCACCAGAGATTTTGCTTTATACTTGCACTGGCTGCAACATACTTGAAGTGACAACCCATTAAAGAAGACTCAGGTAGTCCCACAACAGATACAAATTTACCAACACCTCTATAGTATCAGATTGCTTATGCTCAGTGGGTTTACATTTCAGAATTAATCGTAACAAAAAGGCATCTTCTGCACTCTGTTATATGAGTAATCTTTCTTTTTGTTATAATTTCAGAAGAAAAAGCAGGTGGCCAAACATAAACACAAGAATTCAGCTGGCTGCAGTCACTCAGCATGATGTGCGATTGATCAGCAG
>NW_010338094.1:24261-31943 GCF_000700745.2 Antrostomus carolinensis
CACATCTAAACAAATTTAAAATGGGGTTATTCTCTTTGATAAACAGAAAGCAACACTTTTGGAAAAAAACACATGTAAGACACCCGGGCAAAAGAACCCCAAACATACTAAAATACTCCCTAGAACTGAGCATCTTGCCTTTTAGCATCTGAAGTATGCCTGCTAAGAAGGACTTCTTTCACTAATTTCAAAAACAATGATAAAGAGTGATCTTGGCAGAGAGGAGAAACACGACATCAGTCGCAAATACACTACCAAGATAAGAACCAAGCTACCTGGAAATGTAGACATTAACTGCACATTCTAGTTACAGTAGGAGTTACCAAGATTTTACCAAATGTCAAGCAGTTGAAGAGTCATGTACTTAAGAACATAAGTAATTCCCTCCCTGGCTTGCAATCAAAAGAGGAGGAATAACGAAAAAACAGAATGTTCAAAGCTGTTAGAAGGTGCATGGGGAGAAGAGCACAATGCTGTTAAACATTAGGGACAGAGAACTCTGCAGACGTCAGTCAGCTGCCATGGTCTGTATTCTGTACCCCGCCTTACGCTGGGGCTCAGCTGTTCTAACACGTTCTGTGCATCCTACCTGCAGAGGAGTCTGATACAGCCATTTTTCTTTATCTCCGCTGAGTTTCATACAGGCAAAAAGGTCGCAAACTGTAGGAAGGCCAAAGTCCTGAAAGAGAAGTCACCTTAATTACTGATCTCCAAACATAAATACATTCTGATGCATCTGCAAATTCTGTCAAGTGTTCACAAAGAAAACAAAACTGACTTCTCAGTCTTGGAGATTAATACTTTCTTCATTTAGTAAGACTAGCTATACTTCAAAATTAACTTTGCCTGTGCCAAATGCTGGCCTCATCTACTTAAGTAACTAAGTAATAATCACTGAAAACATTAGAAGAGCTAAGAAACCCCAAAACTGTCAGCTAGTATTACCCAGAAGAGCTATGAATTTGGAAAAGAAGACGGGCATTAAATTCAGTAAAACAATAAACCTGGCACATTGGCTTAGGACCCAGCAGTAACAAAAACGTATGAACATGCTCACTTGTGCTTTCTTGCGTAGAAGCCATTTATCTTCTGCTGGAGGTGTGTCAGCATTTTCTAGGTTGTTTGAAGTCAACACCCAACTGTTTACGTTCAAGGGGAGGTGGAATGGAGCCAAGAGGTCTAGGAAAGGACTCTTGAAACTATCATCTGCTTTTTCCCTTCTCGCCTTTTCTTCTGTGCTTTCTGCTTTGTGCTCAGACTTAGCTAGCCAGCTTGTCAGAGGCCTCTCGAGCAAGGCTTTCAAGGGTTCTGCGATCTCTGCCGAATAATCCGCCTTCTCTGCACTAACAGGTTCCCCTGTGAGCTGCTGTGCGGGGTTAAGCCAAGTACTGGCAGCAGACTTCACCTTCTCATGCTCAGGGTTTGGTACATCTTTCTGGCTGACTGGAACTCCATTTTTATCCTTCCCTTCTTTCTTCAGAAGCCATTTACACAGAGCGTCTTTTCCACAGTTTTCATTGCACACACACTCTGAAAAGCTGGCACACAGCTCATTAGCTTTGCACACATCTTCCACCTTAAATGGCACCTGGGGATGCTGAAGCAGCCAAGCACTTACAGCAGATGTAGTGGGTGATTTCTTTCCATCAAGATGCTCATTCAGGCACTTCAGATTTCCCAGGTTCTCAATTTCCACACTTTTGACCTGGCTGCCACAGCAACTGGTGCACGTTTCAGCTTTGAGAAGCCAATCATTCAAATTAAATTCTTCCCTAAAAGGTTTAAATTCATACTTCCATTTCTCATCTGAAGCACTCTTTCACTGTGTTAGGAGTAAGAAGCCAGTCAGAAAGGTCCATCTCTTCTTGTCCAAGGGATTCCAATTCCTCCACCTTTTCAATAGTGGAAAAGGATGAGTTGAAAGTAGAGGTGGAGTCCTTGCGGCTCGGGGAGTGTGTCTTCCCAGCAACATCATGCTGTTGATTCTGCAGGAGCCAGTTTTCCAAATCTTTCAGATTTCCCCAGGCTTGCTCAAAATAACAAACTTTGGAAGAATTTAAATCCTAGTAAAGACACATTGAAATGCATCTATTAACACTGAGAGACAATGTTCAGTAACTTTGCGCAGTTACAGCTTGGAGCATTCTAATAGCAAGTGCAGAAGTATCGGCTGAACATGAGGCAGAGCAAAGAGAAGTACAGAAAGTTTAATTCCCACCATATTCCACCTGCAATCAGACACTGTGTTCTCCCCTTTATTAAAAACTAGGTTGGTGCATAAAAGACTTACCTGGCTGGGCTCTGACACACATTTTTGCGTAACCCATTCTTCAAGATTGGTGCTGGGAACATACGGAGCCTGGCAAACACCCCCAGGTCTGCTTCCAAGTAACCAGTCAGCAAGCGAGGCACTCACTGTCCCACACAATGTTTTCTGCTGAGAAAGAACGTTCTTGGTCATGAGAAAGTCTAACTGCTGAGGTAATCTATGGTGAAGATCAGAACAGGCATTCAACATGCATCAGTATTTCTGAACTAAAAGAAAAAAACAGTCCCTTCTAACTAAGAAAAAAGGAAACCTTCAATTGCCTGCATGACTTTAAGCCACTGCACTGATAGATTGTTTTGTGATCCCAGATTCTTCAGAACGCAAGTGACAAGAAAGGGAAATGACAACTTGTACAACGCACCGTTCCAGTATGTGTAACCCAGCCATAAGCCTCCTTCTGACCACAACTCCCATTAATAATTTGCTACCCTCCTTCACTGACACTACTTCTGTGCAGAGCCCAGTGTAAGATTTCCCATGAACTTCTGCATTAAAAGGAATCAGATAGTTCCAAGTCCTGATATGACAACACCAAGAAATATTCAATTCAAATACTCTGACTAACAGTCACACTCCAAAGTCAATTTCAAACTATGTTCTTGTACATCTCTTCCTGGAGCAGCTAGAACAGATCACTAATGCTCACCACAGTGACTGTTACTGGCTACTCAAACATCTTGCCAACAGAAGTCACTACTCAAGCAAACTAACATATTGAGTTATTCTTTTCCCTTTAATACCATTAAACATTCATAAATACAAGTCTCTCATCTTACCTGCTCACAGTTCATTAGAGCACAGTTCTGCCCTGGGAACCAGGGAGAAGTATTCTCTCTCTCTGAGGTCTGCTGTAAGGAAAGAAAAGTAATTTAAATCTCAATTTTGTCCAGTTTCTAGGATGAATTCTACAACAAAGCAGAAGTAAAGAGCCATGACAGCTGGTCAGTTCTTTGTGGCTAATAATTTTTTCAACATTTAAAAACAGAATGGAGAAAGATTTACTATAAAAATACTACTTTCAGCACACTTCCTTTAAGATAGTTATCAGAAATAATACAGGAGATACGCTGCTTACATAAGAATCCCAAAGTATTTATATCACAGAAAGCCATCTATGATAGAAAACTATTAATACCTGAAGAAAACCATAACATTAATTTTCAGTTGCTGGAACAGAGCAAGAATATAATCACCATTCCCTCAGTCTCAGGCAAAATATATTAAAATAACACGTATGTAACAAGATCCAAGATCAGTGAAAATCAGAACTACATGCAGTAGTTTATTAACTACTGTGTATACATGACTTGTACACAAGATCCATTCAAGCTGTAACTAAAAGCAGAAATATCACCTGCAATATACCGCACTACTGCCCCCCAAAAAGATTTTTTTTGTTCTAATATTCCAACCCAGGAACGTCTTGGTGCTCACCATTGTTTTAATTGAACCAAATGAGGTAATAGCCTGGCGAAGGTAAGATGTGTCGGCCTCAAAATTCAGGATGGAAGACTCCTCTGGTTTAAGAGTAAGACCTCCCAGTCTGAAAGAGTAAGAGGATGATTACAGAAAGAAAAAAGAAAAAAAAAAAAATGACAATCTCCTCCAACTGTCATGTTTTGGCAATCAATCCACTACTTCATAAAAAGGCTTCCAAACTGACTTGGCACCAATTAGGTACCAGAAAGACTTTTAATACTTGCATAAAAATAAAAAGATGCAAATCCACAAACCAAGAACAGAAAAAATAGCCAGTAAAACACAAGTTTCTCCTTCTTACTTAAACTGCCATCAACAACTAATATTTGAAATAACCTGCACAAATTAGTAGCACTCCTCCTTGTTATAGTCCTGTTTTTTCAATCTAAGACAAAAAAAGATGAGAGGAATCATATCTCAGACTGCTTTAAAGATCTTATTTCTAGGAACCATTAAAAATGCTTAGATCTATTATTAGTTCTTTTAGAATCAAAAATCAGATTAAATTCCTAAGTCAAAATAAATAACAATTGTGTTAATTTGCATCATAAAATAATTTACCTCTCCAGGCAAACTGAAATCTGGTTTGCTAGCTCGTTACTATAGGAGCGTTCCAGCTGATGAATAAGGCAATTGAATTGTCCCAAATACTGCATGGAAGACAAAACACATGTTATTGTTTTGGCTTCTAAGATTAAAATTGAGGAAACACTTGCAAGGACGAAGTTTGTTTAAAAATGCCAGTGCAACAATTTACGACCAAATCTTACCCAATAGAGCTGCTGCGCCTGCTGCTGCAACGCCTCCTCCTTCAGCTGCTGGATGAGATCTACCTGCTCAAACAGCCAAACTTCGCGGCTGCGCAGGCATTCCAGGTGGCGGCTTATGTGGCTGTGAATCTTGGCTTTTACCTGCAAGGCAACACGTGCCATTTCTAGAACATGTGGCAAACAGCACGAATAAGCATATGCTGCACTGATGACAAAATCATGTTTGATTTTATTTCAATTTATTTCTCAAAAACTAACCACAGTCACCCAGAGCATCATACGACTCAAGTTAGTAAAAGTTCTAAGGCTACCTTCGTACAAGTATCAAAGAACAATGTTATTTGCAATATCTCTCTATTCTGATGTTTCAGCCAACAGCTTTAGTAAATTCTGTGTGCCTAAGTGAGTAATACAGTAATACCTTTATCAAAAGCATGACCAAATTACACAGCAAGAAGCTTGCAAGTCTCTAGGAAATTTTCAGACCATCATCATAATAGAAAGTACTCTGGAATAATAAAAGTGTCATTAAAGTCATGCTATTTATTATAATTTTTTAAAATAATAATAAAAAAATAATTACCTCCCTCCAGTTCTCTTTAATCTGTTGTTCAGCTTTGACAATTCCAGATATAGCTGTTTCCAAGTCCTTCTTTGCTTGAAGGCACTTTGCCAGAGGCTCACTGCTGCAAGAATTTCTACTTCTATCTTGTGGTGGACTCATTCTTGAAGCGTTCCTAAAACACAATGAAAAAAAAAATTCTTAATAGCTTCTCTTCCTGTAACAGAAGAGGAAGGGCATCATATGAAGAACCATCTGCTCTACTTTAAAGGTGAACAAAGAAAAACTCCAAGACCCTACACTGATGCAAGTGTTCTAAACATAGATAAAGCTTTCTCCAGGAGCCACAATGGTCTCTCAAACTCCTCAGCCCATGGAATTTGCACAATCACAGGAAAACCAACAGATATTTGCCAACAGCTTCAACCGCAGGAGCTTAGGCAATCCTCCCTTGCCATTCACCTTCCTCTGCCTTTCATGTCGAGCAAGCAAGCTCCATGCAGCAGCTGAGGGCCGATTTGGGCATTCAGGAAGTTTCAGCAGCTCCGCCGAAGCTGGAGGAGAATGGCCTGGCAAGGGGCAGGAACGGTTTTTCAGTCACCCTTTTTTCAGCTGCAGGCAAACGAACCGGCTCTCGTAAATAAGAAAATTCTAATATAGTTTGATCAGCTGAAAAACCAAGTGTTGATACACAGATCACCCTTTACCAAGCTACGAAGGCCAACAGCAGCTGCCCATTAGTTTTGTTGTGGTCACAGCCACAGTAACTTGCTCAGCTTCAGCATATCCTCAAGTAAGTGGTTCAGATAGAAAATTCCTACAGAAGTCACACTGGTAAGGATTCTGCAAGTAAGGGGAAAAACGCTAAATAGAGATTTTTATTAAAATGGAAAGCATCAATATAAGCATTTTTTCTAAATGGTGGGTATTTTGTTACCAAAGAATCTCACTTCTCCTGTTAGTTTCACGGGGTTCCTGAAGCTCTAACTAAAAATTCACAGTAAACATTCTATTTAAAACAAGTCTTCAGCAATGACAGTTATGGAAATTCCCAAAAGAATTAATTAAAGCATACAAATGTGCCAATCTAAATATTTCACAGATTTTACCATTCCTCTGGAGGAAGCTGAAAAGAGTATTTTCAGTATAACAAGATGATCACAGAGCCTGTGTTACTGAGCAGCTATTTAGTCTGCAATTTCCAAGCCCCATGACCATCAACCCAAAAAACCTTCTACAGCCAAGACCCATCAGATACACAACTTTTAAATACACAATTTATATGTGTGTAAAGTTTTCTGATCTTGACCTTGCTAGTGATGTTCAGTAAAAGGTAAGCTTTCTCTTCATAACACCCCTTAGATTTTATCTTGCTTGTCAACTCTCTCACATACAGCCTACAGCAAAACTTTACACAGGAGCCCTAGCTCTCAGATATAATCTAACAGTATAAATACAGAGATATACCCAGCCAAGGAAACAAGGACATTAGATATATTAAAAGCTGTCATATACTCAAAAGTAAACAAACAAAAAAAAAATCATATTGTTCTTTATTACTTCATTCATCACACTCTTATGTAACAACCGAGTCAAAGTCTGAAAGGCTAAATGTAATTGCCCACAGGAGGTAATGTACTTAAAAGAATTTTGTGAAAATTATGTTAAACTGTGTATCTACAAATGCCAAGTTCGAAGTATGCTGTATTGCCATTCATGTGTCTTCTAAATTTATGCTACTAGGGAATTGCGCTCAATGTCTGATGAAATGCTACTTTTCACACTTTGCATTAGCAACCTCATACTGGCACAGTCAAATTTAAGAGACTTACACATGCTCCTCTAACAATTTCTGAAAATACTTGCATTTGTTGCTTTTCTGGTTTTTTTTATTTGATTTGCAAGAGTCTCTCTCCAAAACGTATATGAAGAGAAGACTGCTGTTTTCCTCCAGCCAGCCAGCTGTTGTAAAATGGCTGTTCTTATTCTTTGTCAAAAATTAGCAGATAAAACTAACATTACAGTTGAGGATGAGAGTCAATCCATCCTTCTTTTCAGTTTCCACAAGCCTCTAACAAAAACAAGCGGGGGTGAATACCTATTTCCTCGCTTCCCAGTTATCACCAAACAGCACTAGGAGATCAAGGCATTTTCTAGGCACAACAGTAACAACATACGATTACTGCTGCAGCGGGATACACAGTTGCAATTCAGAGTCACCAATATTACCAACTTCTGCCTGATCAAACTGTTTCCGACCACACGGTGGTATCCCGCCACGGGTGTATCCCGTCACGGGAGGCACACACACACTCACGTTCCGGGGAAGGAAGCCATTCAGCAGTGTCCCCTTACAAAGCCGGTTCCACTTTCAACCTTCTGTTCTGCAGAACGCGGACTCCGAAATGCTTTTATACCGTCGCATGCAGCGGTTTCCAGTCCCGCTGCCGACTCCGCTCCCACAGCCGCTCGCTGACGCGGCCGCAGCGCGGGGCGGGCCGGAGAGAGGCGGCGGGCAGGGCCACCCGCCCGGCTCCCTGCA
>NW_010338095.1:0-1708 GCF_000700745.2 Antrostomus carolinensis
AAAAAAAATGAAGAAGAAAAAAATGAAGAAGAAAAGAAGAAAAAAGAGAAGAAAACGACTCCAAAAGAGGAGAGCCCCGAGCGTGGGGGCGGGTGGAGAGCGAGAAGCACCAGAAATGGCTTTAATTCTCTTTTTTCTCTCCTTTTTTTCACTCCTTGAGCAGCAAATCAGAGTCTGGGGACCCCGAGCTGCCGAGAACGACGGTGGTGGCGGCGGGGTTGGGGGGTTCCTGTCCGAGCTGCCGAGAACGACGGTGGTGGCAGCGGGTTTGGAGAGTCCCTGTCCCACCCCCACGGGGTTGGTGGGGCAAAAATCCCAACCAAATCAAGAGATTTGAGGGTTTTTTTTTCCATCAAAACACCCCCCAAATTGGAGTTTTTGGGGTGAAATTCCCCAGGTACCTGTTGTGTTTGGGTTTGAAGGGCGAGCTGGAGAAGAGCCGTGGAAAGAGCTGGGTTGGTGACTAAGGGGACGGAGGGAGCGGCGCCCAGGATTCCTGCAGGGAACAGCAACCAGAGGAGTTGTGGGGTGGGGGGGAAGGATAAACCCCCCCCCACACAGACACCCCCCACCCTGGGGGTCCACACCCCACTGGTGTTTGGTGGATTTTTACCTTGTTTACCCCCGTGGAGAAGGGGGTTGAGAAGCAGCTGGAGGGACGCGGGATTTCCCAGGCTGTTGAGGATTTGGAGGATGTTCGGCTCGGGAAGGAGCCCTTTGCCACGATTCAGAGCCTTAAAAACACCCCAAAGCACCCCAAAAAACACAATGTTTGAAAAGAAAACACTCAGATTTGAGGCTTCCCCCCAAAAACCAGTAAGATCCCAGTTTCCAGTGAGATCCCAGCTCCTAAAAATCCCATCACAGGGCAGGGCGGATGGGACAGACCAATCCCCGTGCCAAGGAGCTGCTGGATTCAGGGCCTTAAAAACACCCAAAAACACCCAAAAAACACAATTTTTTACAATAAAACTCTCAGATTTGAGGCTTCCTCCAAAACCAGTAAGATCCCAGTTCCCAGTAAGATCCCAGCTCCTAAAAATCATGTCACAGGGAGGATGGGACAGACACATCCCTGTGCCAAGCAGCTGCTGGATTTAGGACCTTAAAAACACCCAAAAAACATAACATTTTAATATAAAACACTCAGATTTGAGGCTTCCCCCAAAACCAGTAAGATCCCAGTTTCCAGTAAGATCCCAGCTCCTAAAAATCCCATCACAGGGAGGATGGGACAGACCCATCCCCATGCCAAGGAGCTGCTGGATTCAGGGCCTTAAAAACACCCCAAAACACCCAAAAACCACAATGTTTTATTTTAAAACACTCAGATTTGAGGCTTCCCCCAAAAACCAGTAAAATCCCAGTTCCCAGTAAGATCCCAGCTCCTAAAAATCGTGTCACGGAGGATGGGACAGACACATTCCCGTGCCAAGGAGCTGCTGGATTTTGGTGACAAACCAACATTCCTGGAATGGATTTTTATGGAAAAACAGGAAGACTGAGAGGAACTGGTTTTGTTTGAGTGCAAACTGGGAGCACTGGGATGTTGGAGATACCCCAAGAAACTGGAATTCCAGAAGGGAATCTGATGAGAAACGTGTCAACTGCTCCACAACAACCTGTTCCCGGGTGGAGGTGGCATCTGTGACGGGTGACGTGGAGCTGGCGGGGGGTGAGGGAGTGAGGAGGAGGAGGAGGGAGTGAG
>NW_010338096.1:0-1913 GCF_000700745.2 Antrostomus carolinensis
CCCCAACATTCTGTGATTCTGTGATACAGTAATACTTTCACACCTTAGAAATAGTCCTGCTTGTACATTACTCAGAGCTTCTTCAATGAAAGGAGTATATTAGCCTGGAAAATATTATCTTTGATAATGTGTTGATTTCACTGTTATAATCCTTTCAAGTCCTATGCCTTTTAAGGAATATGTCCAGGGTTTTTGGAATCTTTAGAAATGCCACTCAATGCAGAAAGAAATGAGTTAAATATTTTTAACATATTCCTGACTGATTCATGAGGATCAACATACATTATTCCATTATATACATACACAGTGAAAATTACAGGAGGGCAATTCTTACAGCACGCTCCTCAGAAAACATTATTTATCTCCTTTTTAATCTTCCTCTGCTTCCATGCACAGAATGATAATCAGTGTATGGAAAGTCTACCTCCAGCCAATGCAGATCCATTTCTCACAGTACTTGCATGCCAGAGAAACATAATTATATAGCCACAGTGACCCCGGTAGCAGACCTGATGCACTAGGATGCTCCATGAGTGCAGCCAACACAAATATTCAGAAGGCTACTAATTTAAGGCAAGTACTTATCTTCCATCAGGGTTTTCCCTTTGACTGCATGGGAATTCCAAGCATGTTTTCCCAAAATGCAGAACTGTAAAAAAATAATATTTCAGGAAGTGGAAATAGGCAGAAGGAACAATATCATGGCTTTCCATACTTTTCCTAAAGGAAATATTTTTCTAGGTTATTATTCATCATATGTGTAACTAATTCTGGTTGAATAATTATTTTGACAAACAGTAATATATTGTTGTTTATTGATTTTTAATCAAATTCAGTTTTGTGGAATTAATTATGCTATTTTAAATATTTAGTTGTTAATAGCACTCTTTGCAAACTATTAAACGTCAGAGAATTTTAAGCTGTTAAACAATAATGTAATTTTTAATGTTTGTCACTTCTCACAATGAAAATGCACATTTACTTTTTTCCATCTAAGTAAAACAAAACAGTGACAAATGACAGAATAAAACCTAGAGCACTAACTAAGGAGTTCTTGTGGCAATAAAAGCTTTTTTTCTCAGAAGATTCCAGTCAAAACTTCATTTTAAAACAGTTGTATTCTAAGGGTTGGCCTGACATCACTGGCTCCAGTCCTTTCCAGGTATGAATTAGGGAAGGTGCAATAGATACTGTAGACAAGAGGTAATCTGTGATGAGATCAACTAGTGTTCAGATTGCAAATTAAAATATATAAATTAACATCATCTTTTAAAAAAGAAAAGGAAAGAAAAAATGTAAGTAGCAGCATTTGGCAGCATGAGAAAGTGCTAAATATAAAGTGGCAATGCACTACAAGCATTGCACAAGCCAAACTATAAGATTGCAAGCCAGGTCTCTGCATGCTTTCTTGCCAACATGTCTCAGCCCTGCTCCGGAAGGCAAATCATACTGATATTAATTCAGTCCTTGGTTGTTCAGTTAAAACTACTGATTTCCTCACTCAATCATAAAGCAAGTTTTTGTTGGTACTTTGGATCTACAAGGTCTAAGAAATATTCTCAAGATCAAAAGTCAATGATGCATCTAGAGGAGGCACCTCAGAAGTTCTGGTGACCTGAGATGAGTGCTTTGGCTTCATGTCACACTTCAGATCCTGGTTCTCAGAAGCTCAAGAGTCCATTTGGAGAATAAAGCCTTCCTCGCAGAGAGGGAAAAGCATCTCTTTAAATTTTCCTAGACTGACTTTATTCTGCAAGTATGAAGATATTTGTGACAGCAACACCAGCTCATTTTATCTGCTGAGGTAAATCAATGTCAGTGTGAAGAGGCTGCAAAGAAATGCTAAGCTGATAAATTACTTTAGGTCACAAATAAAATGGCAAGTCTGAATGTTCACTCACTGCTGGACCATC
>NW_010338096.1:1928-12887 GCF_000700745.2 Antrostomus carolinensis
GTCTATTAGCTCTTTAGTCATCCAAGCAAAACTGCTGCTTCCCTCTGTAAAGGCTCCCAGTTCCCTTAATTTCCTTAAGGCTTGGCTTTACCTCTTTACCAAACTCACCATGCCAGCTGTAGAGAACTGTGCTTTAAACAACTCTGGCAGAAGGCAGCTGGAAATGGTTATTTTACTGTAGGGAGGTATGCATTGCTGATCAGACACTGAATGAAGCAGACCTCTGTTAGACACTTTGGCTCTATTACTGGGACTACAAAAGAAGAAAGCACTCCAAATGCAAACAAACAAAAATCAGAACAGTTGTCAGCTCTGCCAAAGTTGAAAAAGGGGGGAAGTGGGGGGGGAGGGAAAGACAAACCTTTCAACAATGAAAACAGTGACTAGAGAAGCTTAAAGACCCCTAACAGGGCCTGAAGAGCAGACTTCACAGCAGTGAAAAGGAGCACATACATTAAAGGATTTGACTCCTCTATTTAGGAGCCTACCAAAACATTGTACTGGCCCACTTTGATGAATACTGACTCTGAAGATAAAGGACAAGATAAACAAACAAGGTTTGTTTTGGGGTTTTTTTGGGGGGTTGATTTTTTGGGGGTTTTGGGGTTGGGGTTTTTTGGGGGTTTTAATCATATTGTTTATTTAGTAAAGGTTAAAAAAAAAAAACAAAACAAAACAGGAGGATTTTTTGAAGTTCAAAAACCCATCTTATGAATTTGGGAGCCTACACAATTCCCTAATAAGAAACTTGTCTGCACTTTTAGACTAAGACAAAGCATTATTTTCAGCCATGAGCACAAGACTCAGAATTAAGTTTTTTATGAAGATATGACAGTTTGCCAGGAAGTCACCTACAAAGCTCAAAGTCAGGATCTGCAGAAATGGGAATACCTTATGTTGTGAGCCAAGAGACTTAATAAAAATGATACCATGGGAGATGTGAAGGGGAAACAACAGTTGACAGCAGTTGTGACATCAGATGGGAGAGTTCTGCCATTGCTACCTCACACAACACATCTCAGAAGGGAGGCACGTGCAGGTGATGAGCTGAAAGTTAAGAGAAAATCATATCTAGGACGAAAAAAACAAAAACAACAACAACAAAAAAAACCCCACCACACAAACTAAGGCAAATGAGCTCTGAGAAATGACAGAAATGAAACCAACAAAATCACCTTCTGACAATAACACTGTTGCCTAAAGGCTCACTGGTCCTGGATATTAGGACACATGTACCTGGACATTACTAAAAACTGTTTTTAATAGGGTGTTTATTGATATTTGAAACTACAAGTATTATCTGCAGGTTGGTTGCCACTAATATTATGGTTAGCTTGGAGAGAAAGTATCAGAGCTTAAAAAAAAAAAAAAGTCATGAAGCAGTTAATTCAGTTTGTGTCAGGTATGCAACATGGACTGGTTAGAGGCAGACACTGAAGGAAGAAAACTTATGTGGCTTTGGGTAATTACAGAGCTACAACTGAGACAACAAATGTTTTTTCTAACAGGATCATGGAGAAGCTGAAATAAATATGAGCAGTAAGTATGTTAGGTACAGAAAAAAAGACAAAATAAACCCATAACATTCTTACTCAAAGTCAGAATTGCAATCCACTCCTGTGCCTGCTACAGGTTCCTTCATTTCCCTGCCCAAACCACCTAGCTGTTTCCAGAGCACACAGTTTGTAAAATTTTGTAGGCACTAACTTGAAAATAGGGACCCCTCTGTTCAGAGGTGTTTTAGTAGTTGATCATCCTTGTCTTCAAAGGCCAGGCAAGGAAAAAGACAGTAAGAGCTTGACATGCCACAGCATGAACAAAAATAGAAGCAAGTGATCACAGTGTAGAGAGATCCTAAGTCTACACGTTAAACATGCTTCAACAGCTGGGGTCTTATCTCTATCAACTGGGCCTAGCTGCCTGCTCTCAGCCCCTTTCCTTGTTTCACTATGGCACTTGCATCACAGCCAGCAACCATTAGCCACTTTCCCACTAACTTCTCAACAGTTCCCTTCTCCTTTAAACCTTGTTTTTGAACCTCGCAGCATGAGCTGGCCAAGCACAAGTGAAGAAGTACTCAGAAGTCCTTCTCTCCCTGCAGTCAGCCTCAGAGAAGAGGACTCTTGTCTCTAAAGGTTGCCTCTGTGCCCCTTTGCACACAGCTACTTCTGCCAGCACCCTCCTCACTGGTACGGCTTATGTGGAAAGCCCTTTTATTTACTTGTTTATTTATGGGGTGGGGGAGTTGATTTCAGTATGTGTAAGTGAAAGCCTGCAGGAGAGCAGGAGATAGTAGTTCAGCTACTAAATTTGCATTTTATCTATCAGGCTATCAATAAATATTCATAAGCCGATTAACTAAGATGCTTTAAGACCTTGGAAATATCTAATTCTCATAGTTCAAGATTCTCACCTACTCTTCAGTCTCTACTTAAAACAAAGCTTAATTATAGGACTTGCTTTGCTCTGCATCACTACTTAAAAATTTATTATATGCCCCCAAAATATCAGACAAACATTGATATATGCAACTACCTTTTGAACATAATTTCTTTAAAAAAAAAAATTTTTTCTTGCTTTTACCAATAGTAGCATCTTCACTATTATATTCTATAGTCTTTTCATTTACATCCCATTTTACCAAATTTGCCCTGCAAACTTATAGCGCCTTGAAATCATTGCAGAGATGCTTTCCAGGAGTTTACAAGGGACTACAAAGGACGCTTAATGCACAAAGTCTGCTAGCAACAAAGTGCAGATGTTTCTGTCATTCCCTGGGCCATGAATCGCCTCCCTCCCATGGAGGCCACCATACCTGTCTGTGGGTAAGGATTAGCTTTTTGAAAAATAGCTAGGTGGGAACTCACAGGATTCTTAATAAGCACAGTTAGTGAGCTGATGCCAGACTACTCAATATAATAAGGCTGATCTAAAGCAGAGAAAGAAAAACAAGGACCTGATTACATTAATTTGAAGTTATCACAGTGGGCATAAGTAAAGTATATCCACTCTTGGCACAAAGGCAGGTAGAAGATATTGTTAGTAATGACACTGCATATTAATCTTACATAGAAATACCACAAAGCTTTCACTCTTTGGGTAAGACTGTGCAGGGAGCACTGCTGCTTGTGCCTGGGCATATGGCCATTAGTGGTATGGGAGGATCGTGTGGCGGCAGTTGTAATTGCATAGTGTTTTCACTCTGCACAGTCAGTGGTTGTTAATGGTTTCCTAGGATCACAGTAAGTGCTCTCTTCACTGGCTGTGTCAGCACCTTAGGCTGGTATTTTCATCATCAGGTGTGGCTGCATTAATAGAAGTAATCCTCAGGTGTCTGTCATGTCACTTAAATAGGTGCTTATTCCCTAACTTCACATGAACTCAACTGCTTGATTACTGAACTCCAAGCTACATCTGCTTCCCAGCCTTATTGCAAAGTTTCTTTTCTGAGATTTCAGAGCTAAGGCATTTTATTATAACAAAACCTATACTGCCACGATTGGTAACGCTGGGAATTCAGGAGAGATGCCTGCAGATATTATCAATGTCAGCATAATGCTCAAGATGTATGTGTGAAATTCTGACTGCATAGATGAGGTCTGAATGCTCTGCAAAACCAAGGGAAGGTTTTGAACTTCTCCTCTAACTTTTTCAGAACCTGCTCCGCTGGGACATGGGATTATTCTTCTGCTAGTCCATGGAAGGATGAACTCAAAACCACTGAAACTTTACAGGATGTCCTGGGTTTGGTTAGGATAGAGTTAATTGTTCTCAGGGAACTGGGAGGGGGGCCGGGGCAGCTGGCCTGGTACCCCATACCACATGACATCATGCTCAGTATTTACACAGGGAAGTTCCGGGAGGAGGGGGCTGCTGGGTACCGTAGTTCTGAGCCGGTTGGGTGGCAAGCTGTTTCGCTCCATTCCGTTTACCACTTATTACATTGTATATTCTCTCATTAGTACTGTTGTTGTTTGGTGTTGTTTCTCCCTTACTATCCCAGTAAACTGCTCGTGTCTCAACCCCTGAGCCCCGTTTATTTATATTTTCTCCTCCCCATACCACCAGAGGGTGGGGTGGGCAGCAACCCTTCCTGGTTAAACCACATCACAAGATAACGCACAGATCCACTAGCCATAATGAAAACAGCACTGCAGCTGGTGAATATTACCTTGGCCTGAACTCATTATAGGAAATCTTGCCTGCATTGCTGCTTTCAGGACAATTATATAAATATTTATCCATTTCTTTCAGTATTTCAGATAACATCTTTATACAGAAGAGTTATCAGATCTTACTCACTTTTTCCTTTGATTCTTCCACATTTTATCTTTTATTCTTGTTTTTTTTTGTTTTTTTTTTTTGAAATCTCTCTGAAACAGCACAGGAACTGATCTGCTGTACTGGAAATTCTTTTCAGGACAATATTGCACCTTAGGCTTCACCTTTGCGGCATCAAGATCAAACACAGGAATCTCAGTGGTGTAAAAGCTGGTGTTATGTTGAGAACATTTTTGTGAGTTCTATGATATATTTTAACTATACAGCCACACAATACACACTTTCCCTGCATCACCCTGACACATATCTGACATTCAGTGACAAGAGCTAAGGACAGTAGACCTGACATCTGTACTCCTGAGCCAAATGTCACCAGTTTTCTTACAAGAAATTCCAGCTACTGCTTCTGAAGCACTGAATTTTAGCATGTTGTTTTCTAACCTTAATTTTCTTCAGAAAGTCTTCTCTATGTCCCAGTTACTCCTTAAAGATACCTCCACCTCCTTCTCCCTAATGTGTTATGAAAGTGTTATGATTTCTATTTATCTAAAGTAATAACAGTAGTGTCTAATCATTCCTAAACTATTTTCCAAAGTTCAGAAAGAATATATGGAAAGAACTGTTGTTTCAAATTGCCTTATTCTCAGTTTGTTCCAATCCAGTCCAGTTACTCCTCTTTCCAGAACGTGACACAAGTAAATTGTTTTCTCAGCACTGATTTCATTTTTGTGTAGTTCATTTTAACATTTAAGTTTCCTTCATCTGCAGCCAAGCAATTAGTTTTGTCTTGTGCTTCTTTCAGAACCTGCCATATGCAAACAATGATGTGGTATGATATCTGGAATATCTCTTGTGCTTAAGAGACAACAGAAGATGCTGTCTTTAAATGTCATCTTCCAGATGGAGTTTTGAAAGCAACAAATTCTTTTCCTTTTTTGTCCAATTGAACCAAATGAAATAATAGATGCTCAGTTGTCTACCCAAGCCTAGAATTAATATGTATATTTACACTTTTGGAAAAAGCTTCCATTTGTTTGGATAAATTCTGCCATTTCACCATCTCCACTTTTTGATGATTTTCACAGGTCTAGGTCACTTCTATTTTTCTTAAAATAGCCACACATCACCTCACAAGAATCCCTTCATTTTGTTGTCCTCCTTGACTTCAGGAATAATTCTTAACAGGAATCAGTTTTGTGCTTGGAATTCTGAAATGGCCAAGTAGACTATCCTAAACATACACATAACTAGAAAAATCACATCTTTTTATTTCCCACTGCCTTTTTTGTGATGCATGTGCCACACAGGACCTACCTGGTAACATTTTCTCTTGTGCTTATCAGTGCAGTTCCTTGCTATGCTGAGAAGACAGCTTCTCTACCACATCTCAAACAGCTATTTGTGCTTCAAGATGAACTTTCCCTATCTTTCACCTCTGGGATGCAGTTTTGTTTTGACATCAGCTGAGAACTTTAAAGATAAGTTAGAAAAATATCATTCCTTTTTATCCTTATTTAGCCAAAAGCCCCTCTTCCTTCATAGCTGCTTGGGCTTCTCTGAACAACACAATCTGCTTTTCCTGCTCCTTCAGAAGCAGTGGTTTGCACTGAAGTTTTACTGGTTTCCCATTTGCAGATCTCTCATCCTGCTGCCTATGCCAGAGGTCATGCCCACTGTGAAAGGTGGTGTTTAGGTTCTTCCTGGGACCTTTGTGCAGGTCATGGTCAGCTACTGATACATACATGTGATTTTTGGTTGTACCTCAGGTTTATCACATTTGTCCAAATTGGTTCTAATGAGAACTTAGTTATATTGATTTGATTTTCCCACACACCTTCAGGTATTCTGATGACTTTTTCTTAATATTAAATTGCCCATTAAGATCCAGTCCCTCAGTGTACCAATTTTATCTGCCAAAAATATTTTTCATGTCTATACACTTACTTGTTGTCACAGATATTCCCCAACTGCTTGCTCTGCTATTAAGCTGCTATTCTTTGGAAAAAAAAATGCTGAAGTAATCAACAACCTGTCTGGATTTCTGCTGTCTGTTCATATGAAATTGCTACAAAGCACCTCTGTTCTTTATCAGCCTTTTTCCTCCCTTTCAAAAAGTTTTAGAAACCAAGAGGTCTTTGAGAGCCTACCCACTTGCCTCAGGATGGGGCCAGTTAGTGCCCTTCTGCATAGCTCTGTTTACTGCAGCAGTTTTGGGTGAAAACCCACAGGCTGAACTTCTTAGCCCTATTTACATTAATGCTATAGTCTATTTTTCCTTCTCATACCTCACTATTTTGATTTAAATACCTGCCAGCAAAAGAGATTAATAGTAGATAGGATGATCTAACCTGGCTTTTATAACAATCTCCCTAAACACTTCTGTCTCCTCTGTGCTGCTCACTGCAATGATAGAGAGTGACTAAGCTGTTAAACCTTTAAGTCTCTTGAAGAAACAATACACCTGTACAGGGACTACTACCTGAGTAACGTGCTATTGACTTCTGTTGTTGTGATGGTTTATTACACCGTCTGCAGTCACTACCCTTGGGCATCTTCTAATGTGGTCTTCTGAAGAGAAACTAGCTTGGGGATGTAGAGAAGAGATTTGTGTTTCACAGATGGTTTTTGCTAAATTGCAGATAAAGCACTTGTGCTGTATTTAAAAAATAAAAATTAGAAATTATGCTTACACATGCAAATTAAATAGACATGAACAGTGATTCTGTTGTTGGTACAGAATGACTGTTTTACACTTCTGCAGGGATAACAGTAGGTGAATATTCCCATATATACCGATCACTCTTAGTGTTTAATGGATACTCCATGTCTTGATAAAATATTAAAGGACTAAAACAATAAAAGGTTGTAACATGTCATTTAGAAAGAGAACTTGAATTTATGGTGAACCGTGCAAAATAATTAATAAAATGAGCAGTATCTCTTAAAATTGATGAGCACTTCCTGGAATGTTGCTATGACATAATAAATCACTTTAAGAAAATATTCCACATAAAATCATCCAAACATATTTATGGCTGAAAATATCAAGGAGCACTTGCTGCGTTGTTGCTGTTTAACTTGGGTACCTAAGCTACTAGTCTAGATTCCCTGTGTTATTAGGGATGTTTGCCAAGTGGTGATTCAGAACACCTCAGATAAAAACAAAATATTTTTTTTTTCACTGATTAACTATAAAGTATTTAAGTTATACTCTGAAAATATGCATATTTAACCACCTTAATTATGATTGATATTACTAAACTACAGGTGGATTCATCACTGACATGTCTAACAAACTTAATTTTCTCACCTTTCCTCTCCACTCCAGGAGAGTACACCTGCCTATAAAAGCTCAGTCACAGCTATTCACATGAAGATATTTTGTTCCTAATGTCTTCATCATGGAAGCTCCAAAACAGAAATATGATCTCATATTAAGGCTCTGAACTGTCAATAGACTGATTTGAAAGAGCTTTGCTTTTTCAGAAGTAGTGACTTTGGTTGCATTTGAGCTGCTGTGGCTTGTGCTTGCTGGAAACAGAGAGCTGTCTGAGGCACAATCTTTCACCACATTAGGTAACATTTTTCCATTGTTTCAGTTTTTTTTAGTCTTTTACTGTAAATTGGAGGGACTAGTAGCTAACACAGAGGAAAACTGAAACTTGCAAGGAGAATGCAAAAAGTATCAGAGCTTCTTGACTGAAGGCAGCTGTTGGGAAGACCTGTCCCAGCCTCCAAAGTTGTTAACACAGCTCTCAACCTGACAGGCAGGAAAGTAGGAAATGTTCTACAGTAAAACTTTGGAGAAAAAGATAGCAGAAGGAGCAGCGGTGTGTTCTTGTGATGGAAAGCAATAAAAACTGGTCAAAATCCAGTTCTGAGCAAACAAATGAAGTGTGGTATATGTTATAGGCCATAGAGTCATTACTAGGACTCTAAACTTTCATTCTCATTATCCAGAGACACTATAAAGATTCAGAAAGTAAGGCAAGTAGACTGGTAAAGTTACATATGTAATTGATTGTTAGAAGAACAATGAAAGGAAGTTCATGGAGTTATGGTCACAAGTAGATTGTTTTTCAAAGCAACTGAAAGATCAAATGTAACTTGAAACTCTCAATATCTACAGATCAGACTAGAGAAACATAATATAACTGCCTGAAGGAGAGTCTTTGCCAGGACTCCAGGAAGTATCTAATGCATCAAACATATCACGTTTTACCTGATTCAGTTACTAGCAGAGACAGCTTTGTCTTGCACCTTCCAAATCTACTCCAGATTACTCACCTATTCTCACAAAGCCAAGGAGTCTTAGCACTACTAAATCAGACGGAACAGAACGTTATTGTAACAACTGTACTTTGCTTGAAGGACAGTTTGAGCAAAATATTGGCTGTAATGCTAGACACCAGGCATTCTCTGGACATCTCATTTTGTTGAGCTCCCAGGAGTGCTGGGAGGTGGCTGGTATATATGTTCCCAGGAGCCATTTCAGAGAAGCAACAGAGGGTGCTGGGCATTACTCCTTAGAAAAAGAAAAATGAGCTATATCAAAATTTGTATTTCCAAATCTGAACAGATATCTAGTAGCATCTTATGATCTGGCAATATTGACTTCATAACAACACAAAAACAGCTGGCAAGCAAAATTCCTTGTTACAGTTCACGTCAAAGCTTTTTCAGTGAAATTAGTTTTTGTTAAGTGGGAGTTAGTATGACATGCTAAATTAAGATACTTATAATGCACCAGTATTGCTGACTGTGGCCTTGACTTGCTTGTTTGCAGAAACAAAGAAGTCCAGTTGCATTGTGCCTGGAGGGCCCCTGGTCTTTTTTCCAGGGTCATCCTGCACCAGTCAAGCATGTACTTCTACAGCTATTTTTGCAGGTGATGTGAAAGCATTTTGTGCTGTACAAGTGTTCTACATCAAGCTACTCTGAGTTGGCTAGATTTTCATTAGTCCTGTCCTCCTGAGAGCTTAGCATGGCCTCTCAGTCACATTACAGCTGACTCTGCCATGAAAGCTTTTCACCCAGCCAAAAGGAGCTCAGAAAAAGCTGATACAGCTCTTCAGGTACTAAATGAACAGAGGAGGAGTAGGGAAGGGGATCCAAGCTGCTAAACCTACCCCCCTACCCACAGCTCAAGCAGCCACATGTATGAGAACCATCCCATTCATTGTATGCTAGGCACAAAAAAAATCTAGGAGGAAGAAAGAGGAGGTGTATGTCAAGTGTTTTTAGCTTTTACACCAAAATAACACTCATAATCTGTGTCCTTAAGTGGCTTGTTTGAAAAAAATGATTTTGCAATAAAATTTAACTTTGACATCAGTGGTTTTGCATGCTTACATATATTAATTTGCATATTGACCCCTCCTAGTCTTATTACAGCACACAATTCTCTTAAATCTCGTTCATTAAGCATTTTAGCGGCCAATCCTTATACCAAAACACACAAAATGAACAATGCTTATTCCTGTTTTCATGAGAATCTTCCTTCTTTTAAATTTAAAATATTGAACAATAAGGCATATTTAGCCTTTATGCAAGGGACTGTACTCAACAACAACAAAAAAAACCAACCGAAACAAACAGCAGTGCATTTCTTGGATTGTACTCAAGGAAGGTGATTTGCCAGAATAGGAGAACATTATGATTCAGAAATTAGAAGAACTCTTACTTCTAGACAGTTATTTCATTGTTTCATAACTGGTAATATGTAACATGTAATTATTTCCATATGTAAAACGCTGCGTTAGACACTAATTTATGTCTTTGTAGATCACATGAAGAACTATTCTACATGCCTTGAAAGGGTACAGAAGAAAACAATTAATTATCTCATCTTTCAGAAGCGAGTAAAAATTGGGAAGATGTAGTCCATGTGAATTACTACATCAGTATCAGCCAGAAAAGTCAGGGGCAAAACCAGATTGAATTTGCTTAATTAGTTCCAGATCCAGTGAAGTATATACATATCGCTAAGACAGCGAGTGAGTCTATGGACAGCAAACAACTTAAAATAGCAATGCTGAAAGAGAGAATAAAGCTAAATATGGCATGGATTTCAGCTTCAGCATGTGATTTCTCATATGCTCAGGATTACCTTCCCTGCCCAAGCATTTTGCACAATTGGTTTTCTCTCTTGTCAGAGAATTACCTAGCAGAGAGTTCTAGAAAACTGTATTGAAGCTGATTAGCACCCCATTTCATTCCTCCTCATTTCTCAGTCAGCTTTATAGAAATATGTTTCCCTGTAAATGAAGAAAACAGCTGTCAGGACTGTAGACTGCTGGAAACAACATGTATGAAATTATAGATTTAGGAACATTTAAAATTGACAAATATATTTTTAAAAAGTCCACAATATAGTTCAAAAACACTGTGCAAAGCAGAAACAGCATATGTTATCTGCTTGTGGATGACACATTAGTTTTAGAGATATTTCCTATCTGCACAGCAAGACATTCCTTTTTTGGTATTTTCTTGAGATAAGACACCCAACTGTCAGATCATTACAAGAATGATAGAGAAAATATTTGTCAATACTTATTATTTGACATATTGTGGATGTAAAGCATAAAGGAATTATTGACCAGAGGGAATTCCCCAAATGTAGTAAAACCAGATACAGTTTGGCAAAGTCATGGAATCATAGAATGGTTAGGGTTGGAA
>NW_010338097.1:0-13722 GCF_000700745.2 Antrostomus carolinensis
CTCCAGAGTTAAATGTCAAATACATGCTCAATTGCTGTCCCACGTAGTTCTTCTCATAGCCCATAGCTTTCTGGGAGTGTTCTGTTTGGGCTGCCTTTACACTGGGAATAGAATTTCAGAGTTCTGTTTTTGTTTAAAGAAAAAATTGAGCTATAGAGTAAAATGCTAAATTTCAATCACACTCTTAAGAGTGGTTTATCTGCTTTGCTAGAGCTAATTTTCTTTTTGAATTGGAATGTTTGAACTGTTTTCAGTTTTTCATATTGCAGTATTTAATAGAAGTTTTTATTATTTTTGAAGTCAGAATAAAAAAAGGTAGATTTAATCTTTCTACTTTTTAAGTGGGCGATTATACTTTGCTAGTCCACAATACAGTTTGTCAGGGAAAATAAATTGAGCCACACTTGAATGTTGTAGATTTCTTGCTTTCAGCATATTTTGTTACTTTCCTGAGCTCAAGTGTAAATGTGACTATTTTAAATAAATTGTTGTGGTATTCATGTAATCTGAGACAATTTCTTATTTTGAATTAGTTTTGATTACATGTGCCTTAAATATTCTCACCCCCTTCACTGAAGTCTAACTTTAAAAATGCAAAACTTTCCATATTAGGTGTTTACAAAATCTCCACTTTGCTATTACTTTTTTGCATTTATTGATAAAAAAATCTGTATCAGTTTAGCAAGCAATTATTATATTTTCACATGGGCATCAGGCATTATGCCAAGTGCAGGGTCCTGCACCTGAGTCAGGGCAATCACCAGTATCAATACAAGCTGGGAGATGAATGAGTAATCCTGTGGAGAAGGAATTGGGGGTACTGGTGGATGAAAAATTTGACATGAGCTGGCAGTGTGCCCAGTCATATCCTGGGCTGCATCAAAAGAAGCATGGCCAGCAGGTTGAGGGAGTTGCTTCTGCCTCTCTACTCTGCTCTGGTGAGACCCCGCCTGGAGTACTGCGTCCAGCTCTGGAGTCCTCAGTATAAGAAAGACATGGACCTGTTGGAGTAGATCCAGAGGCGGGCCATGAAAATGGTCAGAGAGCTGGAACACTTTTCCTGTGAAGCAAGACTCAAAGAGTTGCAGTTGAGCCTGGAGAAGAGAAGGCTCCAGGGAGACCTTATTGCAGCCTTTCCATATATAAAGGGGGCTTATAAGAAAGACAGAGTGAGGAACTTGAAGGTCCCTTCCAACACAAATATTCTGTGATAATTGACACCATTTGTATTGGCTCAGTTTGTATAACAGAAAAAATACTTGCACATCCAAATACAAAATATATTAGCTAGAGCTAAATAAAACTAAAAGGTTTTTTATATTTTTAGATTTATTTTTTTTTTTAGATCACAGATTTGCAGAAACTATAGACTGGTCCTCAATTTGGCTAAAAAATGAGGAAAGGAACAAAGGTCATTCTCTTGGGCCCTGGTGGTGTTTTGTGGCCAGTATATATAAACATGTTTTTTGTACAGTTGCAGTTCTTAAATACAGGCATACCACTGTTCTTATCTCTGCATCTTTATAGGTATTTGCATGCATGTTTTTGAGAAATCAAACAAAGAAAGTAATTGGAATTTGAGAGATTAAGAGTTGAGGCACTGAGAGATTAAATAACTTGCTCAAGGTCATAGAGGAATCTGCAATCAGACTGGGAACTGCTCTTAGATCTCCTGAGTCTCAGACTATTTCCTTTGCTGGATAAGCCCACACAAGCTAAAGGAATTGCCTGTTACCTCATTGCTTTTGAGTAAACCTTTCATTCTGTAAGGTAGCTACTCAGTTGTGGAGGAGCAGGTGTCTTGCTTTTCATCACATACACTACTTCCATGGGCCTCAGAATGTACAGGCAAAAATTCCTTCTGAGCTTCAGTACAAGGAAAGCACTTTTTTTCATCTATTATAATAACCTCTTTCTTTGTGATTGCTAGTTTAATATATTTCTATATTGTTTTAACAGCTTTTTATGGAAAAAGAAGGAATATCCTCCTAATAAGTAGTAAGAGACATGAGGAAAAAAGAATGGAAAAAGATGATCAAGGTTAACTTACAGGTTGTAAGTTTTTTTTTTTTTTTAATTCTATGTGTAGTTACTCTTTCTAATATCCCAATTAAATTATTAAGGCTTTTCTAAATTAGAGTATTCTAAATCTAACAATACTGTTACAAGTTTCAGAATCTGGTTGTAAGGGGATTGCACTGTACAATTTGCAGTCATCTGAGTATTGTGGATTGCAGTACAGATGCACCACACTTTAACTTTGCAGCATCTGTCTGGTCCTTTATTCTTCAGTGTTAAGTGTGTTGTTTTATTGTTTGTTTTAAACTGCATTGTGATATTGGCTGCCTCAAACTGCTGTTTATCAAGGAATGCTCCATCAAACAGTGGAATTTGGGTAGAAAATATAATGTGTGAATGAGAAGTAGTAGATAAGGTATTTTGGGTTTTTTCTATTTGCTACTCGATTGAAAGTGACGCGGTTTCTTCAGAGGTCTCAAAAATACATTCTTGACTCCTGATTCTGTTGCACAGGTGGCTTCTGGGGTCTCTGCTAACAGGTAGAGACAGAGGACAACAAAACTATAACTCTCTCTTGTTAAAATTATAACAACAAAGCCTTTCCAAAAGCTTAACAAAAATAGTATTAAATTTCAATATATCTATCCCTAAGTTGGAAAATTAAATAATTCTGTGATGGTTTATCACTTAAAAAATTTTGCTAAATAACACAATACTGCTCAGTAAAAACAGTTTCTCTTAACTCTGAAACTGCTGAGAGTATCTCCATTGTATTCCTTCTGCCTTCAACTAGTTTGGGCAGCATGCTGCTAGTGATATCAAAGTGACGTTAGATTTTGTAACACTAAAGTGGTTTGGATCTTATTGCTTGCCAAGATGTGATGTTTTGGATGCTTTGCTCATTAATTCATTATTGGGGGTTATAATTTCAACCATTCAGAGTTTGTGTTTGTCCTAGAAGCTTTCGGTCCATGTAACAGCTCACTGTCTGTTTATTTCCATGGAAAAAGTGAGTGAATTCAGGTAAAACTGTCTCATAACCTGTGAGACATCTCTGTTGCTTATAGTGCTCCATAAAATACTATTTGATCTGGCTAACAAAAGACCCTCTGGAGTTTAGTCCCTCATTTGAATGCTGAGAAGTGTAAATGCCATTACAATCTCATGACCTCTGAATTCTAAAACTTTCCCCACTCTCCTGATGTGAATTTTTATAGCCTGAGATGGATGGGCTGCAAAAGAGTGTTTGGTCCAGGGGCATATTACAGTGCTGCCAAGATAATGATGTTACCCTGAGTAAGAGTTATTCTGAAAGAAAAGCAGTACCATTTTAGAGTAACAATTTATTTAAGACCTTTAAAAATAATTTTCAGGTGCTAGCTAACCTTGGTTAAATGAGCTTAGATGCCTAGAATTGGGAGTCTTGTAAGATGAGGATGTGTCCTAGTATTTAAGCAGGTGGGACTCCAAAGATAAACCTATCATAAAAGTATTACCATCACTTTAAGAAAAAACCTGACAACTACAGGGGGGGAAAAATAGAGTTCTACAGAACTTCAAACCTCTAGATTGGTAGGCAGTGATGCAGAGTGGCAGTAGGGGGGATAGGCTGAGTTACCATTGAACAGCAACTGCTGTTGGGATAAGAGAGGAGACTTCACATAAGAGGGATAAGAGAAAAGCTAGAGAATTGAGCTTGAAATAATTGGAAGGGAAGCTAGTGTAAGTGTACAGGCATGTAGGAAGTAACAACAACGCAATATACAGCTGAAAAGAATTGCAAGAGAAGAAAAAGTGAGAACACATGAGAAAGTTGAGGAATAGGGGAGGAATGATCCTCGTGTTACTGTTTGCAGTCATAAGAAAGACTACAAAAGATAAGATAGTAGCAGCAGCAAAGTCTAGGGGCAAAACCAGGATTTCAGTAAGGCCACAGAAATGGGAAAGTTTTTAGGAGATGTTCTGAAAATGCATCTTATCATGCTGAGAAAATGGTAACAGTGGCATGCAGGAGCTTGCCACACAGATGTACACCTGACATGACTTTCTGCTGCTTGACAAAAGCCAGAACTACACTTTTCTTGAAAAATGTTACTTTGCTGCTATTAAATCTTCTCCACGTTAAGTTAAATTATTTACTTGGAGATGGTGTCACATTGTTCTATGTTACCTTATTAGCTGTTAATCACATTTTAATATTTCAGCTTTCTCTTATAATAGATTTTTTTTAACTATGATTTGTCATGTGCTTGTTTTATAACACCTATTCCTGGTACTCTTATCTTGCTACTGCTACTTGCTCTTTCATTGGGAAAGGACAATTCAGGGAAGATTTACAGAGGACTCAGCTGGGAATCTTTTAGCACCATCTGCCATGTGCATTTCTGTGTCACCGACATGGTATAGCTGATATGTGACTACCTTTGAAGAAAGGCTTTGTCTGCTTCTGTGGAATTTTTGCTTTGACATTAGATAATGTAAATTTTTTTCCCCTCAGAGTCTGAAAACATAGTCTTCTCTAAGAGTTTAGTGTTGTTTTATGAGGACATTTGCTGTTGATCCTCAAGCTGGGATCATAACCATGGCTACAGTGTTCTACCTTTAAAGGTCTGGTGCAGAGTATGCGCAGAAGAGTGGAAGCTGACTGTGTATTATTGTCAAGGACATGTTTTTCACTCTTGGGATCTTCACTTTGTTATATTTGGCATCACTTCTCTTCTAGAACTGTACAAAATGTGAAATAGGGAGAAGTCTTCAGTCATGTAATAGAGGGTGCAAAGGCAAGTATTTTAGAAGCCAAACTCCATCACTAAGGAATGCAGTTCTTTGTACTGTAGTGGTACGGTGATCATGGTAATGATAAAATTATACTGTTAAGGGAGATACAGTTAACTCTGCAGAGCTGATTGTTTTCAGATGGTCTCTGCATGATCTGGAGGTTGTGGGGAGGAAAAAACCCCCATCTTTAGTGTCGCCTTGCTGTCAATTAACGGACTCATACAGAGTGGTGAAATGTACATAAAACATAACTCTGTGAAGACCACCTCATTAAAAAGAGTAAAAGGCAAAGAAGTTTAATAGCTCAGGTAGAAAAAATAATTATAGCATTTTCTTATGTTTAAAAAGAATTTCCTGTGTTTGGATTTGTGCCCACTGCCTCTTGTCCTGTCTGTCACTGGGTACCACTGAGAAGAGTCTGAGTCCATATTCTTTACACCCTCCCTTCAGCTCTTTACAGGCATTAATGAGATCCCCCCTGAGCCCTGTCTTCTCCAGGCTAAACAGTCCCAACTGTCAGCCTTTTCTCATATGTGAGTTCCTCCAGTCCCTTAATCATCCTTGTGGCCCTTTGTTGGACCCTCCAGTCTTTTGTTGGACTCTCCAGTATGTCCATGTGTCTCTTGCACTGGGGAACCCAGAACAGGACTGAGCATTCCAGATGTGGCCTCACCAGTGATGAGTAGAGGAGAAGGGTCACCTCCCTTGACCTGCTGGCAATGCTTCTCATGCATCCCAGGAGGCTTTTGTCCTTCTTTGCAAATAAGGCCATGTTGCTGGCTCATGTTCAAGTTGCTGTCTGCTAGAACTGGAAAGTCTTGTTTTGCAAAGCTGTTTTCCAGCTTGTACTGGTGCGTGGGGTTATTCTGGATCTGGGTCTCGTGAGGTTTGTGTTGATGCATTTCTCCAGGCTGTTGAGGTCCCTCTGAATGGCAGCACAGCCCTCTAGTGTATCAGTCACTTCTCACACTTGTGTATTGTTTGCAAACTTGCTGAGGGAGCACTCTGTCCCCTCTTCCAGGTGAAGATGTAAAATGCTATTGCACCCAATATTTGAGTCTTAATTAAGTGCCTTAATCTTGAATTGAATGCTACCCTTATATGGATTCCAAATGTGAATATATTAAGTAAGAGGAATATGGAGAACACATGGAAATATTGTCAAGATAAGTGAGTATTTTTCCTTGTTTACGGTCTCTGTGTGGTTAATGGAGTTAGGAAGATTAGTATGACACGTGGAGCAGTAGGAGTCTCTGTGCACTTAATTTGACACAGCCTGTTCTTTGCTAGTTGTTCATAATACATCTTTGTCCAGTAGTTGAAATGCTACTTCCAGAGTAAACATTTAACTTCCTGTAGATTTGTTGTTGTTATTGTATTTTCCTAGTATTTTATTCTTTTGCTATTAGTTTTTTTCTGTATTTTTTTAAAGTACTAATCGGTTTCAGTCTAGTAGTTTGGATTCAGCTAACAACCTCCTTTCAAACTTATTATTTTGTTAACACTTAATTTCCTGTATTATAATTTCTTCTCATTTTCTTTGATAGTTTTGTCAGTGGTGTCACCATATTTTTTTATGTAGTTCATCTAGTCTTACCTTGACATGCATCTTGGAAGTCACTTGCTTTTTCTTTAAATAAAAAAGTTTTCATGACTGTGTTTATATTTGAAAAAGGCTGTCTGGTTACTATGAATTGTGTAGGGTATACTGTTTTCTTTGTACTTGGGAGCAAGGCTACAATAAAAGCCTTACACTGTTTGGCCTTACACTGATTCAGGAGTTTTGTGGGTACAAGAGAGCTAGTTTTAAAGAACTAACTTTTTGTGGAATAAAGAACAAACAGCAAAAGACAAGCAGAACATTCATCCTTTGGAATAATAGGAATGTATAGAAGACTTGTAGGGAATATACTTGCTCAAGGAATAGGCAGATCAAAATGGGATATCCTCTAATACAATTCTCCAACTGCAGTACTTTATTTTCTCCCTTTCACAGTAAATGGGAAATAACAGCATACAGAAATAATGGGCAGCTGAGCTTGGGACTCAGTGAGCAACATAAAAGGGAAGGGAGGGAAAGGACAAAAATTATAACACCATTCTGAGTTCATCTTGGGGATTAAATTCTGACAGAGCTCTGCACCACTGTGTGCACCATAAGAGGGTGTTCATTACATGTGGGATGAAAGTGAACTACTCCTGCAAGTCTGCAGACCAAATAAACCATTATTGCCATGCACATGCCATTTAAGACTCTTATACTGATATATATGGATGGATGCAGAAAGGGAATGGTGGAAGTTTTACCAAGAACTGTGACACTGTGGGACTGCAGGTGTTTTTCCTGCTCACGTAATGAATGATACTGCAAGAGTGAGGAGCACCCCAGTTTGCTGACTCCACACTGTGGGTGCCTCCTCTGTAGACTCTCTGCTCTCCTCCAGCACGTAATTTTTTGCTTACAATGAGATCAGTGTTGTTTAATTCTGTTTATTTGACACTAGAAACTCCATCTCCAGGTTCAGCAAGGCTAAATGTTAACCTAGTGCAGAAGCTTGAAAAATAGTTTCGTATTAAAACTAATGCAGGTTGCAGTTGCATTAATCTCTAGTGATGATTGGATTTGCCAGCTGGGTACCTGTTCCTGTTTGGCATAAAAGCCTTCATATTCAGTATCTTGTTGTTATTTTTTTTTCCTGACAATATCTTGACTTCTTTATACTGGAGTTCTTCCCTGCAGGAAGGAGGCCAGAATTTTATCTTTAGCTTTATTTTAAAAAATATATTATTTCTTTTAAGGCATGATGAACTGCAGGCAATGCTCAAACTGCCACTTGCCAAGTCACGTTTTGCTAATCATTTATACATTTAGGTCAGGTAATAAAATTGCTACTGGAAGTTCTTACAGCCAGCAAAGAAAATCAAATGCAATTATCTCAATGACACCAATAAATATGGGCTCCTTAACCTGAGCTTTTAAAGAATACCGGCTATAAGCCCATAGTCATAGCAGTCTAAAAGGTAATTGCATTTTGAAGAAGTCAAATGTCTGTTTTATGTTTTACAAACTGTAGTAGTAAAGCTTTGATCTTCAGCCTGAAAAGTCCTCATCAGACCATCTCTAAGTCCACCAAGGTAGTAGAAAACTATAATTCAGAGATTAAATTATATTAAATTATACTTTTTGGATGCCCAAAAGGTCTGGATGTCTTTTGTGCATGCAGTTACAGCTTAAAACTGTGTATATTACTGATGTAAACCATATTGAAGTAAACCATGATTAATTCCTAGGTCTTGTTATGCATTTTGTTTCATTTTTAGTGCATTTTCCTAAGTTCTATTGTTAAACTGCTTCTTTGGTTTTACCAATTGAAAAAAATTATCTCTACAAGTTCAATAATAGAGGGAACATATTTTGCCATCTTCTCAGACATCCAATTGGAAGCATGACATACATAACCCTTCTAGAGTACTGGTGCAAGAGTGATTTTATATTCAGTAGAAAGTAACATAGTTCATCTTAAAGATACTCGATTTAAAAAGCTGAATAATTTTCAGAAGTCTTTAGAAATTTGAAACTGGTTGTTATGAAAGTAGATGTACCATGATCTGTAATAAATCTGAGTTAGCAGTTATTCAGTATCTTCCTAATGTTTACAAATATTTTTATTATTTCTACTAATTTACTATTTTGATTTAATTTGTTGTTATTTCATTCTCTTCTTTTGAAGGTTGTTAGTACTTTAGCTTTTTCAATCCTTTGAAATGTCATCTTGAATTTTCAAAAATACTTGCTAGCAGCATTAGCATTATCCAGTACCTGAAGGGCCTACAAGAAAGCTGGGGAAGGACTTTTCATAAGGGCAGTTAATGACAAAACAAGGGGAAATGGGTTTAAGCTGAAAGAGGGGAGGTTTAGATTAGATATAAGGAGGAAGTTCTTCACTGTGAGGGTGGTCAGACACTGGAACAGGTTGCCCAGAGAAGTTGTGGATGCCCCTCCCTGGAAGTGTTTAAGGCCAGGCTGGATGAGGCTTTGAGCAACCTGGTCTAGTGGAAGGTGTCCCTGCTGATGGCAGGGGTGTTGGAACTAGATGATCTTTAAGGTCCCTTCCAACCCAAACCATTCTATGATTCTATGATCTCAGCCAGTTTTCCAAACCCTTTACATTGGGGTCTTCTAACCCTCTGATATGTGCTCCATGTCCTGTTTGGTGTAGTTCCTTTCCTCCTTTTTCTTCCCCAAAGTTTTCTGTCACTGTCTCCTTGCATCCCTCTTCTTGTCTTTCCTCTTCCATTGTTACCACCTTGCACAAAGCAGTTGCAGTCTTTGGCCACAATTGCAGAGGCCCCACTGGAGAAGCAATACAAAGATGCACATCCTGAGTAGAAAGACTTGATGTCACTGATATGTGGTTCCTGGACCATGATGCAGAGAGAGAACTGCCTTATGTGGAGCAAGTACATAGGCAGGATTGTTTGCTTGAGCTTTGTGCTGTGTCTTATAAACGTAGTATAAATTTCATGAGGTTCAACCAATCCGAAAACATCTGATGGGTCAAAGTAGTCTTTAATGCAAAACTATTCCAGTATCTTGCGCTTTTTAAGATACCCTTACTATGTTAATCATCTAATGAAAGCAACTTTTTTTTTTTTTGTAAAAAAAAAAGGGCTGAAATAAAGAAGGAACTCATTAGTTAAAGGTATCTTGATGTCATGTGTTATTAGCTTTAACGACCCTTTTTGCTAGTCAGAAATGTGCTTAGAAGTGTTGCTTAAATTTCAGCTTACTCTAGAAGTGCGACTTGGTTTATGGTGCCAAGAACTTTAGAACAAATGGATAGCACAATTTCTAAAATGCATTGCTAGTAAATCTAGATTTCTTCTGTAAGGAAAAAGTATACCTGTGAATTCGTGGGGTTTGATAATTGTATTCTTTTAAGGTATCATCTTTCATTTATTTTAAAACACCGGAGTACAGCATTAAGTAGATGAAGAAAAATTATAATATTGAACTAACATAAATGAAGTATTAACTTTAGATTATTTATCTACCCAAATACAACTACTTTCCTCTACAAACATATTTGTTTGAAATGTTGAGAATTAAATTCACAGTGGCTTTTTATGTTCTGAATTAAAATGGAAACAAATTTACTGCTCTGCAGATACTGTTAGCTCCCTGCTCCCTCCACGACTTCCTTCTCCAGTGTTGACCCTGCACATTTATACATTCGTTTACAATTATCAGTGATTGAGAAACTAATCACATGTCTATTTGAGATATATTTCTCTCTTGTATTCTTTTTTGAGTCAGTAATTGAGAATGCTTCACATGTCTTTGCCAATAGAGAGTCCAGATTTGACAGGAGGGTTGCAATGTCAGGCAATCAAGAAACTTGGAAGACCGTCATCCTCTAGAAGCAAGTAAGTGTCAGGGTGGCTCAGAGACCAGAGTTGAGCAGAAATAGGTGCAGAGATGACTGCCAACAGAAATGGATGGTAGCTGGCAAGCTTTTTTCTTTGTTCCTCATCACAACCTACCAAAAAAAAAAAAAAAAAAGGAATACTGAAGGCAGTTAACCATAGCAGGTAATGATGAGCCATGAAAATTAATACAATACCAACCCAATTAGATAAAACAAATAGGACAAGGGGCAGTGGGTGTAAGCTGGAACACGGGCGGTTCCACTTAAACTTGAGGAAAAACTTCTTTATGGTGAGGGTGACGGAGCTCTGGAACAGGCTGCCCAGGGAGGTTGTGGAGTCTCCTTCTCTGGAGACATTCAAGACCCGCCTGGACGCCTTCCTGTGTGATCTCATTTAGTTTCCTCCTCCGGCAGGGGGACTGGACTAGATGATCTTTTGAGGTCCCTTTCAATCCCCAACATTCTGTGATTCTGTGAAATACTTCCATCCTGTCTGCCTGCTCCCCAACCTCATGTTTCCCTTCCTATTTCTAGCTCTTACTAAAGCTTTATTAACTTTTGAAGGCATTCAGTTTTACACTGCTTTGAACACAGGAGCGGCCTGTCAGTGTATATTCTCCACATGGTCAACTATTACTGGTCTTCCTAAGCTTAATGTTGTTTTTCTAAAGCAAGCCAGTTGTTTTCTTTTTCCATTTGTTCTGGAAACAGTGTGGGAATACTAAAGTGTGTGTACACACATATATGTATTTTTATGTATGTATATATGGAAAAAACAATGGAGAAACAGTAGTTAGCCAAACAAGTCCTAAAAGCCCCACAGCAAGATTGGTTCTGCTTAAAGATAGCATAGCAGATGGTATAAACTGGGGTATTACAGTTCAGTGGTCAGTCACCAGCAAAAAACATAGAATCCGCTTCCAGAGAGCAGTAACACCTTGGCATAACTATGCAAATCTTGCAGTTTTTGCTCCTAAACAATTCCTCCCTGGTTGTCACATATATATTAGCTTGTTTGGAGGTAAAACTGCCAGCTTATTTTTCTTCTGTGCTGCTTCAGCTCATTTTCCTCCAGCTTGCATTTTCAAGAATGACTGCCAGAGAAAGCCACTATTCCCTAATCTGCTAGGATCCTCAGAGGTGTTTTGCCTCTGCCCCAAGCCACTTTCTCTTATATCAATAGGCCAGAGATGCCAGTAAGGACAAATTAAAAAAAAAAAAAAAAAAAAAAAAAAAAGGGAGGGGGGCAAAAAACCCCTCAGACTTGGAGTGCTACCTCTTAAGTATAATATATACCTAAGCCCATCCGGTACTTAGAGAAAATAAGGTTTGAGCATGAGCTTCATGTTTTCTAATGAAGAATCAATCCCAGTTTCAAGCCTGATATTTAAATTACACCATTTAAAACTGCTGTGGCATTGTAGTGAACAAACGGCTTTGAGTATATTTTGACATGGCTGGTCTCATTTGCAACACACTAGTTTAAAGATCAGCTATTGGTATACATGCTTTTCTTTTTGTTTTAAATAATTCCCTAATCTCTTAGGAAGTAATTTTCAGTCTTTCATGTTAAGGGAGATTGTATTGGTGATATAACTCTCTGTACCCCCACACACACACATGTGTATATATATGTGTACATGCACTCACATAGTACAGCTTTCTAATTTTATACTTTAATTGTTTCACTTCCACATTCTGTGATTCCCTAAAGTAAGAATCAAAATTACTGTTTCATAAAACATCTGTCTGAATAATATATTATTTCTCTCCATAGAAATACCCGTATGAAATAAAGCAGAAGTAAAATAGATCTGGATAATGTTCCTCTAAGTAGCTTTATGAGCTAGGTTATAAATTTCACAGGAGAGAGACTTGGCCTGTTGTTATATATCTATGAAGTGTCATATATACTTTAGAGCATTATGCAAATTTTGTAGGGTAACTAGCTTAATGCGTAAGGCCTTTAGGACAGGAGGCTATAATTTATAATTTGCTGTGGATAGTGCAGGATGAAGTACAAAGGGACCAACTGTGTTTATGCGACCAAATGCTAACAGTAAATAATTATAACATATTGTCAGAATATTTCACTTGTTAAGGATGAGAAATGAAACTATATTCATTCTACCAGAAACAATTGGTGCATTTATTAATTTTACTTTAAAGAAATAGTGAAGTACAAAATGCAGTTAATTATGACATGACTGACTTGCAATAAATTGTGAAAAAAAATTGACTTTATTTTACAGGAAAGTTAAAGAATCGTAGAGCAGCCCAGTTTGGAAGGGACCCCGAAAAATCATCTGGTCTAACATTCTGTGTGAAACGGAGACTATGTGATATTATCTAGTACTTTGTCTAATCATATCTTGAAAACTTCCAGTGATGGAAACTCTGCCATGTCCCTGGGAGGTTGTCCCAGTGGCTGAAGACATGCTTTAGTGAGGTATGCAGGAAAATTAATTGACTATATCTTTTTACCCTTTCAAAAAAAATAATAAAACAAGCAGACAGTTGTAAAATTAAGGAGTGCATTAAAAACCTATAAAATTAAATAATTATACACTATAGTCATCCTGTGAAACTAATTAACTCTACAGGCCATTTAATCAAAAACTGAGACTTGATTTCATTTTCTGTAAGTACTGCATACCTAGCAACAAATAAATCAAGATGACTCTCAATTGCAGAGTGCTTCTTTTAAATCCCTATAAGATCATTGCAAAAAAAATGCTATCAGATCAGGAAAGCAGTATTTTACTGTTCCTTTTCTCAGGTGGAAATGGCTAGAATATTCATGATCAATGGAAGTTCAGACTGCATCTGTTTACAAGTTTGAGCAGAACTTCTGAACTGGTTTTTCAGTGTATTGTAACTTTGAAGAAGTGTTGGGTTCAGTCGGTCATTTCACTGGGAACAACTGGCTGCTGGAATGCTCCTAAAAGTTGACTCTGTATGTCCACATTTACCTCGTCTTTGTAGGTCATGAAATGATCCTAGTAATTTTGTAATCCAGAAGGCCACATTATTATTGCAGAGCAACATATAGAGATGGTTATTTCCTTGTACCTGTACGTGTATATAAATATTAACATGAGTTCTAATGCCTAACTGAATTCACGTAGTTTGAGTGCGCTGTTGTGGATTTTTTTGGAACAGACTGATGACCTAACACTTAATGACCACCACCCTGCACTGGATCATGTTTGCCTGATGTCCTGGCAGAGGCAAGAGGCTTGGATGGAAGGATCTGAAACCTCCTCACGTTAAATTGAACTGGAATGCATCTCTGTTAGGGAGCCTGTGTAGGATGTGGAAAAGCGGTGAGGGAATTGAAGAGTGCTTCCTCCAAGCCCAGGAACAATGCATCCCAGCAAAGAGGAAGGCAGGCAAAAACAGCAGGAGGCCTGCATGGATGGACAGGAAGATCCTGAACAAACTTAGGATCAAGAAAGAATCCTGTAGAGGGTGGAAGGAAGGACGGGTAAACTGG
>NW_010338098.1:0-2334 GCF_000700745.2 Antrostomus carolinensis
GCAGCAGCACCTCTCGCCCTGTGCTTGCGCCGAAGAAAAGGGACAACCTGGGAAGAACATGACGTGATTGCAGCCCGAGCGCATCCAAGTCATGGCATCGCAGAACGGTTTGGGGTGGAAGGGGCCTTTAAAGGTCACCTAGTCCAGCCCCCCTGCAGCGAGCAGGGACATCTTCAACTAGATCAGGTTGCTCAGAGCCCCGTCCAGCCTGGCCTTGAATGTTTCAGGGATGGGGCTTCTGCCACCTCTCTGGGCAGCCTGTGCCAGTGCCTCAGCACCCTCACCCCAGCAACCGCTTCCAAAGCTAAGAGAGGGGAGTTCTAAGTGGTAGCTAACGTCTGGTTCCTAAAACCTAAACTAGGTGTGCAGACATAGTGCTCAGGGACATGGTTTAGTCAGGAACTTGTCAGGGTTACATTAATGACTGGACTCAATGATCTTAAAGGTGTTTTTCAATCCAGGCAATTCTGTAGTTTTGATTTTTCTTCATGCCACCTCTGTATGCCATAAAACTAATAAAAGCCAAGAACAAAGTACTTTCAAGACGTTGCATGCCTTTGTCTTGCTTGGACAGAAAGAAAAATACAGGGGCCCTTTAGCAACATAAAAAGGGTGCATAGAATAATCATGTACACCGACTTTTGACTTCTGGGAACAGGCTGGTCAAAAAAGATGAGGGAATACATGTCACTCACCACAGCTGAGAGAAGCAATGAGAACTACTAGGTCAACTGTTTAACTGGTTACTCATATTTCTTAGCCCTTTGTCACAGTCTGTCTTACAGTGAACTCAAAACACAGCTCTATTTTAGGAGATGCCACACCCCACACAAAAAAAAACCCCAAAACCCAGCCTTCAAAAGCTCCCATCTCCTTAGTCACGTTTCTAAAATACGGTACTGCTGGAATTCTTTCTGAGGGGATGTGTATGTGGTGTCCTAACTCAAGCTGCATCCTTTCACCTTTAAAATGTACTAAAATTTGTGAACAAAAGAGAACACATCTGTAACAAGTTTCTGAATGCATAAATTCCTTTATTGAAAATATCATGATAGCACTGCATTACATATATTCAATATTCATAGTTTCAAGGGTCACAGAATTTTGATTGAACAACACTGTTTTGAATATAGACCACAGCGTTCAGATATGCTCTGACAAGGATAATATGATGGAGTAAGTTGTAGGTAGCAACAGTGAAACGTATGTAAGATGTTGAACTTGGTTGGTTTGGGTTTGGGTTTTGGGGTTGTTTTTTTGTTTTTTAAACTATTAAGTGGTCTGCCACCATTTAAAAGAGCAAACAGTATTAGATATTCCTGGTATCTTTAAAGCGTTATGCTGTTAGCAACTTCCAAAATATTTTACAGCATTACCAATAAGAACTTTATTTACGGCTAGAAGGGAAGTGTGGAAAGCTCACGTGCAGCGTGTTACAGGCTTACTGTATATAGCACTGGTTTTTAGACTGTGAAATTCCTGTGCAGGATTAAGATTTAGCAATGCTTTTGAAAGAAAACCATTAGGCTTTTTTTCCCCCTTTTTTTTTTTTTTTAATCTATTCAAAAAGGGAAGGGCAGTGACAAAATTGAGTTGTGTTACTCAGTTTGGAATAGTCCAAAACTAGACTGTATTTTAATGCATGGAAGCACACTACCATTTCTAAAACCTGCCTTTCTCAGGACAATGACATGTTCAAGTTTAAGGACAGGACAGCGTCCTAATGTTGGTCAGTCTGGATTATGTAAACAAAATCCACAGCTTAATGGGAAAGCAGAATTCTTTAGCACACAGTGAAGATTGCCAGTTCTCTATCTACCAAAATTCTCATTTTTTAACATGGAGTCTTTTCAGCACTGAGGGGGGAAGGGGAGGAAGTATATGATTGTTTCATGAAAAAAACAGAATATTAGTTGCCTGTCAAATCCTAAACTACCCTGTTGCTTCAAGTCTTTTTTGGGAAGGAAATCATATATATATAATTACTAAGAAAACACATATTACCCTAACATGATCTGGCCCCTGTTAGGGAAATAGCATTCTTCTGTAAATCTTGATTGTATTTTCTCCTCAACAAAGCAGTTACTCTTCAATTTGTAAGGAAGTGCTCATAAAAGCACAGTGGGTGTCTTATTTTGAACCATTTGGTGGCGATACAGAAAAACAGTCATCTCAGAAATGTTCTTTGTAAACAGTCAAATAATACTAGGGCAGATGCTCAGAGCGTGCTGTCCCAATTCTGTTGACTGCCACAGAGCTGATACAGTCTATACCAGGTGGCAGTTTGCCCAATTATCTCCATACACTGCCAAAATAATAATCTATTAGCAGGAA
>NW_010338098.1:2345-15772 GCF_000700745.2 Antrostomus carolinensis
TAATAAGAAGAACTGTCCACCTTCTCCCTCATCTCAGAAAAAAACAAAAACCAAAACAGAATTATGCACTCAAGTGTTTCTGCCAGAAAACAAACCCTCTAGTTAGGGTAAAATGAAAACCAAATCTCATTTACAAAATAAAAATATAAAAATTAACTTCGGAAATCAAATAAATTGATTCAGAATAAATGCCAATGCATAAGAAACCTACCTGAATAGTAATTATTTATCAAACTGAGATTTGAAACATTAAAAGAAAAAAAATCATAGCTAATACATTTACAAAAAAAGAAAAATCTGCTATACAATAACAATAAATAAAAAGATTTTAAAAACATGTTCCCTTAAGTGCTGTGCACACCTATTTCTGATTCTTTTCCATGGCAAACAGTATGCTATAGATTTTGGTAAAGTAACTTTTTATTTTTGGTTAGCATTTGTACATTGAACATAAATACACATGGAATGTACTAGATAATTATAGTTTTCCCACAGGATCTTTTTCACAGTTACAGAAAGTTTTCAACTTACACACACCATGAATGTTTTCATAAGCATCGTATCTTCGATGCAGGAGTCTTGGAGGAGGAAGTAAAAAACACTTCAGACTGATCTCTTTCTTCTGTCTCTTACTGCCTCTCAAAACCAGCTCTCTTTTTTGTTTTTTTTCTTCCTTGGGTTGGTTTTTTGGGGGTTTTTTTGCGTAGTCATGCTCTGGTACAAACTTGAGGAAAAAGCGTGTAACGTCGTGAGGCAGCCTGCACCTTCTAGTTAACTTTTAAGTGCCTAATGGATCCAGTCCTTAAGGCAGTCAGTATTTCATTCAAATGTCCATACTTCCACATCTTGTATTATGAAATCTTCTTTCTTAGATAAGATGTCATTATTGAAGGTGCTGCAGGAGTTGCTTCGCCCGTGATACAAATCTGCATCTAACCATAAGCCAAACCGGCCACTACAGAGGAAATACACAACAAATTTGAGGTTATATATAACAGTAAAAATACTGGAAGCTGTAGAAAGAGCTAGAGGAGTGCTACAGAGGAATCCAAGCAATTCTGAGGACCTCTGGACCAAGCGTGAAGAGCTCAATCCTGGCAAAGCGCTTGCCAAGAAGCTCACGGAGCCATCCCCTCGCTTTTGTTTGCACCAGTGAGCGGGGCAGAGCGCAGGGCCGAGCACGTGCCCAGGGCCCCCCGTGCCGCTCGGCTGTTCGCACCGCTGGCTGCGGCCGACACCAGGGCACGGACATCGGGGTCCCTTCCCTGGCTGTTTGGATGTGGACAGAGCCCCTTCTGGGTTAGGAGGAGGGGTGTTTATACACTCCTGATGCAAACCATGCCCAGATGTCCCATGGTGCAGCCTGTGGTCAGCTTTAGCTAGTCGTATCGCCTTAGCCCTTGATTTCATACTCACTGACCTTTGCAACTTGGGACCTGAATAAGCACTGTCTGTATCCTTGCGCCGAGTATCAACAGAATAACGACAATTTAATAAGGACCACGGGAGAAACCTTAGAAGCTGGTGGCAAAACTGCCATGAGAGATTATCTTCCAGTGGCAAACCTCTTCAGCAATGAGACACGTATCTACCCAAAACATCTGGTCTTTTCCTACCTCAAAAAAATTCCAAAACCAACAAACCCCACTTGCCTAACTCTCTTTAAGCAATGGAAATTGTTCTGGGTCTGTAACAGAAATCAGATTGCTGAGGTATCTGCCCTAAACAGTTTACTAAAAGTTAAGTTCAGCCATTTTACTGATTAGTTTTTCTTGCAACTACCACTGTTTCTGTTCTCATTTAAAAAAAAAAGGTAAAACCCCAACCAAAGAGTTAGCTACATAATTTGAAACCCAAACATTCACTCACCCTCCACCTCCGAGCTCCAGAGAGCTGGTGTCTCCATTGATGAAGTATGTGTTCTCTCCACTCCATTTGAATACCTGAGGAGGGGGGGAAAAAACAAGTATATTTGGAATGTGAGGATTCTTGTATTCTAAAACTACTAGGGACTGACTCTTTGCAAGTATTTTTTGGTGTGGTCACATTTTATTTTTTTCTTGAAGGGGCAGGAGGAAGAGGTAATAGGGAGAAAGTAAAGGAACAATACATATTTATAACTATGAACAAGGCACCCTAATCCTTTTTAAAATTCTGCTTGCATCTCTAAATCAACAGGCACTCTGTTCAAAAGGAACAAAGTGTTCAATACTGAAAAATGCCTAAGCCATGAACCTTAAGGGGTATTTCAGTAGCACTCTTATCTCTGGTTTGTCGTCACTGTGATCCCAAGCACATGTGAAATTATACCCTATTCTTGATATCTCTGCCTTCCCAGGTGTGTCTTTGACAGTCCATTCCTTACCCCTCCCTGCTTCTCCCTTCAATCCACTTAAAACCCTCTCCGCACCCTTACAGACTGTCCTCTTGGCACTTCCAATAATTACAGCCGCTTTTGCTTAAAGCACTGCATTGAAGCAGTGAGTGATCAACAGCCGGCACATCTTCTAAACTCAAATATGCTGTCTTCATAAAAATTTCATAACTGTTTCAGAAGTGGAACTCAAAAAAACATATTTGAGAAAGTGAACACCCACTTACCTTGAAGTTTGGACTGAATGTGTAGAGGAATGTTTCACCAGTGCCATAGTAATGGTCACTAAACCTGAAGGGATGCGTAGCATACGCTCCAAATATCTGTCAGAATAAAATTATTAAACTCCTTTTGAAGACGGTGGAAGATTCAAGAGAAAAAAACACAAACATTTCAAAATACTTTCTAAAAACCAAATGAGCTGGTGTTTCATGTTAGAAGAACCAACTAGTAAAGTACACCATGAGCAAGTACTGCTGCAAATCTTTTGTATCCTGCAAGTTAAAAGCCAGATGATAACAACAGCAACAAGACCTCCACAGAGGTGTTATTTGTCCAGCTTGTTAACTGGGATACCTAAGGAAGATACTTCCATGGGCACTATTAAAAGGAGCACTCATTGCAGTTATGAAGCTGGGGAGCGTATTTGCATTAGTGCTGGTGTACTTTCCTGTCTGTAAGTTTAGTTTAAGCAGTAGAAAATACAAAAGAAAACACCAATGTCTTATTTTGGTACGATGTCACTTCGCAGTATCAGTAGCACTTTTTATAATGCTTCCCTTCCAGTCCAACCCTCGCAGAAGCAACACTCCTCACCTGGTTGTCCATGTCCTTGACGACAAGGAGGACCGGACTGTCCAGAGATGCCGATTTACGGTACAGAGTCTTCAGGCTAGTCCCGTGCTCCAGTGTGCTGTAGGCAAGCCGCCACGGATATCCCTGCACTCGTGCGGGCAAGCGCCGGGCAAGCTGGGCAGTGAACAGGGGGAAACGGTTATGTATTCAACAGGCTGGGTCACAGGTGCTGCCCCAGACTGTTCCCTTTCTGCGGGGGCTTCTGAGCCAAAAAATGGCTGTCAAGGGAGCAGCTGGTGGCAGCAGCTTAACATCTCTGCCACTAAGCCCGACTGTCTGCATTCACATCACCTGTGAAAGAGATTTCAAAACTGGCACCCCTTCTCCGAGCACCGGAAGAGTTGCCAGTCCTCAATATTACAACTCAAACTCCTGAGTTGCAAAACGTAAAAATAAGCTTTCCAGGTGAGACAGTGGTGCAGCCAACAGGACCCTGCAAAAGGACACTCCAACATACTAAGTACATTCCAACCTCTTAAAAAAATATAATAAATATTTATATTTATAGTATAAATAAATAATATAAAAATATACCAACATTGGTATGTTGCCTCCAGAAGGCAGAATGTCCCACACTCAGCAGAAACAGCACCACAGCTCACAAGGAAACTTGAGTATTTTCTAGCCATACCTGCTCTATGTGCATATTCTCCAGGAGAGCGCTGTGATGCTTTAAGACAGGCAAAGTGTCATCATCATCATCTTCATAGTAACTGCAAACGCTCTTTCGTCGTTTTGCTTCTTCTACAGTAATGATCTGAGGCAAAAGAACAAGTGTCCAACCTAAAGCATTGCTCTCACACTGTCAGTCCTCTGTTGAAGGAAATTAATTTAAGCCAACATACCCCTCAGCTGTTACACCGTGTGGAGCAAAACCACTGTATGGGATGGTTGTATCAAGCACGGGCAGCATTAACCAAATGGGGAAAACCTTAACTGGCAAGGTGTCTTTGAGACAGCATAGCCAGAATTTCTTTATGCCCTGGTGACCTTCCACAGCTGTAGGGTTCTTTGAGATTAATAAACATTGGGGTAACCAGGTGACATCATGTGGTCAGTCTCAGAAATACCTGGTCCCAAGTCAGAAGGCTGAAGTGCACCTACTTCTTCCGAGGCACGCTACACACATCTGAACTAGATGTCTCTTGTGTGTCTAAATGAGGAAGACATGGAAGCTTCTTTGTTTTCTCTCATGCAGCTAGGTGAGTACATTAATTATTTTCTCAGGTGCTAATGCATGGGAATATGAGAAAGTTTAAAATTTCACTTCTTTTTATTAAAACAGCAGGTCTTTCCTGGTTTTCTTTACTGACTCAGACATGGTTTCGTGTATACAAACTGAAACAGAATGAATACAGTGAAGAAGTAAAAATGTAAATCAACTTGAACAGATATTTCAAAGTGCTGTCTTGTGGGAAATGTGCTACCTAAGATTTTGAAGATCCAGCTGAAAATACTCATTCTGAGAGTCAAGGTCTTTAAAAAATACATTCTTAGTTGAAAATGATCTAATAGCTCTTTGGAAACTTCTATATATTCCTTTGCCTAAGACTTTATAAAGAGAGCATGTTGTAATATTTTAAAAGGTGAGTCCATATAAATATTTCTAACATCAGGTTTGAACTTAAATACTTGGAAAACAAAGCACAGACTTATTTCCAGCAGCTACAGGTAAGCCACGCTACTTTTTCCCATAAAGCTAGAAACACAATGAGAATGCGAGTCCATATGCTTAATGCTTATCTCTGAAAGGACTCATCAGCCTACAAGGTGCTGAGAGAGACAGGGGACAAACTCTGAACCCCAGGTGGCACTGGCAGCAAACAGGAGCCCAAACGTGTCACAGGTCCCAGGCTGTCAGCACCCGTGGCGATCACCACAGAGGGGAGGACACTGCCTCACCCCTCGGTGGCAGCGGTCTGGGTGTCCTGGCTCCCAACAAGCTGCTGCTGGGCTGCTCACCCTGCTGCTGGCAGAGCATCGTCTGGCACAGCTGGAAAGCTGCTAATCCTTCCGTGCAGCTCGGGGTGCTGCGCGAGCGGCAGGAGCATCGGCTCCGCACAGCAGTGGGAGGTGAGATGAGGCACGCTGCACCCAGCAGCGGGGCTTTGGGGCTCAGTGCCACCACGGCAAACAGGAAGCAGCAGCAAGAGCTCAGAGATGGGGCTGATGAGAAAGAAAAGGGGAAGCAAGGAAGCCTAACTACAAAACGAACAGGAAACTTTAAACCGCCTTCCTTCCAGGAGCATATCACTACAGAGGTCTTCTCCTGGAGCAAGAACCTCAAGATGCGGCTGCAGAGAACACTGTGCTGCTGCCACACATCTCCCTGCAAACATGGCTTCCAAACGACTTGCACGTTGCACATGGATAGAGCTTCGCGTAACTCCTCCGCACCTTCACCATCGCTGCTCGAACTTGCAGAAGCTGTCAACAGTCAAGACAATTGCCAAGAAGTGCCTGGAGGTCCTACACAGGCGAGAAAACAAACCCACTGGACTGACTGCAGGTGGAGATTTAACCACACCACAAAACACAGGAGCAGCTTTTCATGAAGACTAGGACCAGTGATGAGTTCAGCATGGGTAGGACAAAGCCTTAATACCATCAGTCACACCTGGCATCTCCAGTGGGACACAAGCAACGCGTCCACTGCAGGCCCTCGCTCGCTCCCTGCGGGCCCTCATGCCCTGCCCGCATCCAGCAGCAGCCGCCTGGAGCTGAGCCCAGTGCAGCTGCCCCGAGCAGGGCACCCGGGCACTGGTGCTCCAACACACACAGCAGGGTTAGGAAAAGACGGGGAGGAGCACCACAAGGAAAAATCCAGCCTGCTGAGTTAACGTTGTCCGTGCCCCTGCACACCTGGGCAGTACAGGTATTCCTGCCAGTGACAGCGGAAGAGCTGTACAGCTGCATCCTGCCCCTCCAGCCCAGCCTCAGTGGGATCTAGATCTGGGTCTTCTGAGGCTGGAGGAAATCTTGTGCTGGAAATCTTTTCGTATAACCAATTTCAGAGAAAGTTTGCACTACAAAATTAAGATAAATTAAAAAAAAAAACCCAAACCAAACAACACTAAATGAAAAATCTGCAACAGATTTTAAAGGGAAATGGGCTTTCTGCTTTTAACCTTGTTCTTTTTCCACCTCCTGAATGGTTTTCCTTCACTCTTCATGTCCCAGGCCATTACTTTATTTTATTACTTTCTTTTTTTTTTTTTAAATGAACACCTTTTTCATCTTGTATCAAAAAGGCCCAACTCCTCTTTCTAAGGAGAAAAAAAAACTCCTCTTTCTCTATTTTCTGGGAATAGTCTCCCTGCAGGGGGTGGGGGGAAGTATCACAGTAAATCAACCAGCAACAGGTATCTGTATCAAAATGCAACCAAACTCACAGACACAGGCAAATAGAGAAAATCTATTAACACAGTGGTAAATTGCAAATCGACTCCAAAGACAAACAAGCTCCACTCTTCACTGCATAGATACCTATTCAGTCTATAACTGAAGCACACACTTGAATGAAGTTCAGAGTCAACAACTGCAAAAAAAAAAGGATCTGCAAGATCAGATATTTACAGACCACACAAAAGCAGAAACAGACGAAAACCCAACCACTACAGAAACTGGATCTACAAAATCTTTTGAAGATTTCTGTGGGACTGAGAAACCACTATACCTGGGGTGGAAATACCATGTTAAAATTAACCAGAGTATGGAGCACATTTTTTTACTAGGACAAAAGGGCTGTACCAGATCCATGCTGTTCAAACAGATACACAGTTCAACATACCTCCACAAAAGGTTCCTCCTGGTCAGGTCTGGCATAGTAAAGAATTCGAACATTCAAAGGCATTTGTTTCCCTTTCATCCTCTACCAGTTTATTCTGCAGTATCCACTACACTGCCGTGCTCTAGTGGCAAGAGCTCTCACTCACAAGTATGACAGACAGCTACTGCCTGTGGCACGCTGTGACAAAATTGCTTATATGCTTCTCTACAATCACTTTCTGTTTCCCCACAAGGGAGAGTGAAACTTTCACAGTAATCATGCCCAAATTTGGACTTTCAATAGAGATTTCCTGGCAGACCTACTTTATATTTGTAAAGCTTGAATATATTACAAATAAAAGAGACACACCTTTAAGAAGCTAATTCTTCTCTTAATACATATTTAAATAAAACAATGAGAGAAAAGCTCCCAGGGTGATCAGATCTCTCCCACTTCTGTTCTTTGGATCACTGGCCCTCCTCCTTCATTTTGGTTTTATGAAAATGGCATGCAAATAACAACTGAACAGTGAAATCTAGTGTAATATATGACTGCACTCAGCTCTGAGCAGAACAATGAATGAAGACTCTTTTTTTCATCTTGCACTTCCAAAGCAGTAACATTAAGAAACTACAAAACTAAAAATAAAAGCCACTTGGGGTTAGAGGTGATGTTGTATTTCAAATGACAGGAAACACACTTTGTTGAATGGGACAACATACTTTGAGGACAGGAATGTGAAGGGAAAAAAAAAAAAAGAGGGCATTAGAATTTCAAAAACAAGTTTATGTTTAAGACAAAAATCATATCGCTTTTTAAATCACCATCAAGATATTTCTCACTTCGGGATTTATCTTTTTTTTTTTTTTAATTTAACCCATATCCTTAGCACAGCAAGTGCTTCAGCGTTCAGAAACATCATTACAAAATGCGTGCGAGCTTATTTCCCTTAGAAACTCGGCTTTGTATGTACAAGAGGCAGACAGATAACAAACACAGGCTTGCCAAGTAGTTAAAACAGATTGCGAAAGCCCTCATATGAAAAAGCCCCCGTATGAAAAAGCCAAAGTTCCAGTCTAAAGCCTATCCATCTTACAGCCAAAATTCAAACAATATTGCTGTGTGCACCTGAGAAGCAAGGGCATGGCACATCACCACAAACCAATCCATTTCAACCAGCACACGGGAGTCTCTGCTGGTGTTCAGGCATACACACACAGTTTGAAGGTTTTACATGTAGCATATAAATACAACACAAATCTAGCAACGCTGACAACATACACCTGTATAATTTTGCAAAAGGCTCACATCACATAACCAAAATATTTACACAACTTCTGCTGGTTGCACACCACAGAGCTCCCAGCTGTTTGCCTGCTCCTTCTAGGGAGGGAAGAAAGGAGGACTGAAGGAATGTGAGTACATTTGTGAGACAGATACAAGCCTTGAGAAGACATCTATATGAAGCAGCAAGCATTATAATGAAACACCACAAGACCCATCAAAAGAGCAAGTGCTGAGGTTCTTAACACACTTGATACGCACACGCTTCATACAACGGCAGAAGGCACTCACCTCCCAGCTTTTAGTAGTGGGCTCACTGAAGAAGTTGTCTATCATGTCAAGTTCCTCCTTTTCTACCACGACAAAACCTTGCTCTTTGGCGTCTTTCCCATATATTTCTGGTGACCACTGAACAAAAAACGTGTACAAGTGATCCACCCTGCAAACAGAAGAGGAGGAGACAACCGTTGCGCAGTGGTCCACGCACACAGCACTGTCATGTAGTACTGAGGTTTTGCCTAATGACAAAGAAGGGACAACCATACAAATAGGATACCCCCCGTACCTACACCTTTGTGTACCACACAAGGAAATAGCTCCTTCCACATGGCAGCCTGAAACAACTCAAAGTTTATCTGCTTTTTGTCCCCACAGTATTTTTTTTCCTCCCTTTGCTATACAGACAACCAAAGTATCATGGAAAAACTGAGTGGCTTGTGCAGTCCCACACAATTGTTAAGATGACAAATTGTTTGGTATTAAATCATGCTCACAAAAGTTAACTCCATAAAAACCCCTCACTTTAATTGTTTAGTTTGACTTCCTGCATAAACTAAGGCAGAAGATATTGCCAGCAAAGTCTATACCACATTTCTAGCTGCCCTCTCAAAGTTATAGAGACTAACCACATGAAAATAAGCAGTTACTAACAGCTTTGCTAACGATATGCAGTGCATGCACTTCCATAAATGTAGTAAACTCTCAATCACTGTCTTTAGAGAGAGATTTTTTGACAACATCCATAACAAACACTGGAACAATTTCTAAAGAAGGAATGTACCTAGTATATTAAAATTAAAATGAACATAAGCACTTTCAAACAGGAATACTGTTTGTATCAACTGTACAAGAAGTTGAATTGCCAGCAAAAAAATCAAACCCTAATTAAAGAGGGCAGATAGAAAGATAAGTAGGTACTTATGACACTGGATCTTTCTCCAGTTATTCACCAGAAAGTTTTGTCCAGCATTCCTTGATCAATACAAAGAAAAATCTTAGAGAAATTTAGACATTTTCTCCCTACTATTTCAAGTTACTTGGATATAGATAGATAGATAGATAGGTAAGCACAAATAATCTTAAAACACCATCTCAGCACTGTTGGATTCTGTTCAGGGTCACTAGTGTAGTTCTGGAGATATTTCCAATAGAGCCTACATGTTTTGTTCTACGCTCCTACCACTGGGGGCTAGAGTCTGATGTCAGCTCTAACTGCATAAACTGCCAGCCCTGAAATTGCTGCCCACTTCTGGCAGCTACACTAATTGAAAGTCAAAGTAAGATATTTGGATGGGTTTAACTCACTTTGGCCTCAAGAAATTTGGATCCTTTTTTTTTTTTTCCCCCATTATCAAAGACCTCTCCCAATGATCATGACCTTTCAGAGGATGATGGAAAGCATCCTTGCAATCCTCAGTACATTCAGAATATTTCCTGTCAGGTCCCACGGACCTGTATACGCTCAGTTTATTTAAGTAGTTCATAACTAAGTTTTCCTCTGCCATGGACAGATGCTGAATAAATCCAGACACTCCAGATTTAAGAAGCAGCAGCATAAAATGAGAAATAGGTGACTGCACAAGTGAGGTCATTCTGCAAGGGGATGCAGAACATCCCTTCTCTGTTAATAAAATTATAACATTATGCTATGGTGGCATTTCCAACCTACCAAATTGAAAAACTGGAGACAATTTTTAAATTGAAAAACAACTGCTTAAGGAACACTCTTACAGCCAACTGGACAGCTGCAAGGAAATTTATCCTAGAACTCAATAGCTGCTTTGGTGATCACATGCTTATGAGCGAGTCACGCACTAACAGAGAAACATCAATAAAACATAAAATACTTGGAAAGTAGCAACGTCAGAAACCTGAAGTTCATCACTCCAGAAAGAAATTATTCAAAAGGAAAAGATGATAACAGGAAACTTTTTTTAAAAAAGCAACCTAGGAGACACAAATAAAAAATGAAAGAGGGAACACCGATTAAAGAGGGATCCCTCCAGCTGTAGCCAGATTAAAAGGAAAGTGAATATGCTTACAAGTATGTTCATAGTAACACACACACACACAGGGGGCACAAAACACATCTAAAAAGGAAACTTTACAGTGAAAGATATAAATTCAGTAGAAAACTAATTTTGGAGAGTACAACACGTGACAAGGATCATGACAGCAAAGTGATAAAAATCAGTGTAAGACAAAAGCTCTGTGGAGTATTTATGCCGCTGCATTGCTTAGTGAACTGGGCACAATCAGCTGTGTGTGTGAACGCACCTGCGCAGAGGAGCACACACTGAAGAACAGGGAGCAGGGGCTGCGCTTGCAGGGTGGCACTTCACCCTCGGCAGAAGGACCCTAGAGACCTGGGATAACAGCTCTGCATGTCGGAGTGAGAGCTCCGCACCAGCACACTGATCACAATACCTGGTGCAATCTTTGAATGCACCAAGAAAGTAACCAAAGGAGAAGGAATGAGACTGTGTTTGGTTTGGTGTCTGACATTTTGGTGACCACTGCTGGAATACTTGGCCTGTCTCTGGTGCACTATTCCCAAGTTGTGCTCAAGTGTTAGAGCTTAGAGATGCAAACCCAACTGCTGTACAGCAAGAAGCAAAGGGAGTTATTTAGCTTACAGGAGTGATGGCCTACATTAAGGGAACTGAATTCTGGTAATACAGATACAACCACAACCAGGGACTGGAAGACAGAAGAATTAAAGTAGGTATATAGTGTACCAAAAAAGAGCAAAGACGACTATCAGTAAAACACACCAGACAGCTTGTCAAGTTACAGTTGATTTTTTAGGGGGAACTGTGAATTATTTTTCTTCTAAAAGATATACTTTAATTTAGGAGGTCCCAAACTGAGATCATCACCACCACCATTTCTGTTGATATGGCAACAACACCTGACTTCTTTGAGGGCAAATGCAAACCAGTTTTCCATAAATGTCTTTAAGTCAGTCACAGGTGGGAGAGGGGCTACTCCCAAATTTTTCTGTTTGGGTAGTGGGAGAGGGTTTGTGCATCCCCTGAAACATGCACAAAGGCTGTAAGTCCAACCACAGCTCCTGGCCTAGAAACAGGAATTAATGCAGAGGAATCCTACAACTTTGTTACAAACGTGCCTGACTAGATGATGATTCTTCACGAATCTTACGAGGGCTAAGGCATCATAAGCCCTCATATGCTTATATGAGCTTATACAGACTTATGTGAGCCCTTATTACAAGATGTTAAGCTACAGATACAAACAGGTTTGCACAGGTTTCATCTTTATAGCTTGATACCTTTTTTATTAGGAGTCTAGGAGTACTCTATTTGTAGAAGGCTAATTCTAAGCTTTATGCTACCTGTTCCATTCCATTAACAGAAGCGTGGAAGAGTGATCCTTCAGCATCAGGACCACCTCAATCATTGTCCCTTTATGCAAAGCCCTGTGTAAATGCACAGAAGCATCACATAGGTATTGACTCTGGATAGTTGTGCTGCAAGTTCTTCCAGATCTCAGCTTCAACTGTATTAACTACAGGGTGTTACGCACTAGTTACTCAGAGGAGTCACAACCAAGCAACATCTTGCTCTGCAAAAGGAAACCCCACAGAAACAGGAACAAAAAACCAAACCTCACTCAACTCCCCAAACCAAAAAAGAAAAAACAAAACAAAACAAAACACAACAAATCACAATGAGGCAAGAAGCAAGACTGAAAGAGAGAAGCAACACTCAACCCCTGTTACTTTTCCTCTTTGAAAATCTGCCTGCTCTCGAGAAAAACTTCCAGAAAAGCGGATGCCCTCTCAGTGGCGTGATCTCAACTCAACGTCTTTACATCAGCATCAATGCAAATTATACATTCATAAACCAAACCTGTCTGCCAAATTTGTATTACAGATAATCAACAAGATTTAATTATTGACTGAAGAACTAGTCAATGCTAAAATGAGGAAATTATTTGTTAGGACACATGTTTATAAACAAAGAAATTCTGCATTACTGTCTCTGTCCCAGTGCAAGGCACTTTCCTCTGCAAGACCTTGAGGACATCTGTGACATAATTACTGCCCTACTACTACTCAAAATCCACTAGGGTAGAAAATCTACATACCACTTAAGCATAAATCCATGTAGTAAGAGCACGCACAGACTTACCCTCTAATACTGTAAGCTACACCCATTGCAAGACGTCTCAGCAAAAGAATCAATCCCTATTACATGGGTGCCTCTCTGCTCAGCTGAACCCGACAAGAAGCTGCCCTAGACCGAGTAATCTGTATATAAAGGCAAATTGAGATGTCCATCTCCCCTGCTACATGTCAAGGTGAGCACCACTGTGACCAAGCAGGCAGCACAAAGGAGCCCTGCAGTCACTGATTAACTCGCTGTGCTGTGCGGGTCACAGGGCGACGCACTCTGGGATACCCTCAGCGCCCGGGAAGCCACGTAGGAAGAGAGAAAACCTACAACAGCCACAAAAGGCAAAGAAGACTTAGGACTTATTGACAGCCGTTATAAAGAGTATCAGCCTAACGGTCTTCTCTCTGTATTGGTTCCAGAGGCTTCCATTTTTTAATATATGGCTTAGGTTCTCTAACTAATCAGAAAGTTTCTGCTCACCAAATCACAAGTAAAGAAGCTGTTTTCCCAGTTTGTGATAAGAAGCTTAACAGATTTAACTGCTGCACAGAGCACGGTCAGAGACCACCTCAGCTCAGCAGCTTTATTCAACATTAGATACACCATCCCCAAAGCAATGACTGACCTTGTGTTATATTACAGCATCACTCCAACTCCTTGAAGTATTTACTCACGCTTCAACATAGAATTTTCTGAACCCGCTCTTTTGCAATCCCTGAGGAGCCAA
>NW_010338098.1:15795-19406 GCF_000700745.2 Antrostomus carolinensis
CAGATAGCAAGCAAACCTAAAGCTATCTTCAGCTACACTCCCAGTGGCCACATTCCAGCTGGATTAAACCTCTCCCTCTCCTCCCCTGGGTCAGCAACTTCCACACTACTGGTCTGCTCAAAACACTCACTTCTAAAATACAAAAAATAAACACTTAACATGTGCTACAAATTTAAAAAGAAAATTAAATATTCTGAAAAATTATTTAAAAAAAAAAAAAATTGAATGCAGCTTAAAAAGACACCTCTGAGAGTGATTACCAGTTCAAATTCTTGCTTCCTGGTATCTAACTCCCCATAAGTGTGATCCCAAATTTCCCTATTTTGGTTCATCAACAGACCAGAGAGTTGCTCTAGCTGCCCTCTAGAAAGAGAGGGACCAGGGATTTGATTCCTCACAGCCAGAGAAAATTCTTGGGTGATTTATGTGGAAAAATCACAGGCCTTCAGTGTTTTGGTTTTTTTTGTTTCTTTGCATACATACACACCTACAGGCACATAAAACATTTCAAGTGATTTTATTGTGAAGGAAGCCATGTTTTTTTATGGTCCTGAAGGCAGAAACAGCCACACCCATTCAGTTGGAAGCATCTCCCTTTTCCACATCATGCCCCTTGTTCGTATGAAATACCTATTTTTTAGCACTGGCACCTTAGTGGATTCCTTGCCACTGCTCCCCCTTCCCACACTCCCTCACTTCCTAGGCCATGGCCAAAACCCACATCATTTGCCCCAGTGCTTTTATCACATGTTAGCTGCACATATATCACAGAATGGTGGGGGTTGGAAGGGACCTCAGGAGATCATCTAGTCCAACCCCCCTGACAAAGCAGCTTCCCTAAAACAGGCTGCACAGGAAAGCGTCCAGGCAGGTTTTGAACATCTCCAGAGAAGGAGACCCCACAGCCTCTCTGGGCAGCCTGTCCCAGTGCTCTGTCACCCTTACAGTAAAGAAGTTTTTCCTTAAGTTTGTGTGGGAGATGGTGTGAGGTTTGTGTCTCTGTGTGCTCATGTGTGTTTTTGCTTAGCACCTAGGACAAAGAAGCAGTAATATGGGTGAGGAGCTCACATCATTATCCCATGCACCCTTCAAGCTGGCAAGGGCTGGTCCTGCCCTGAAAAGAAGCCTCATTGCCAGCCCCTGGCAAGGGAAGGGAGGAAGCCTCACAGGGACAGCTGGGGTCATTCCACTTTATTCTGGCTTTGAAAGCTCATGGAGCTGAAGCCTGGTGATATTTACAGAGTTCCCAATGCTTCCAGCTGAAAACAGAAGAGGCAAGTGGTTTGAAGCTGCCTGACTACAAACAAAATCTAAAGGAATAAGTCAATAAATTAGCAATAGCAAGATATACTGAATATAAAGGATCTTCAGGTCTTTGTTTTCATTTTCTTACCCTTAGAATGCTTCTGTGGTTATTTTCATCCACTCACTAAAACTTCTCAAAAATGTAATGAGGCTGGTGCAGGTGGTTATTCCTCCCTATAGGCGGTTATATATCCCCCTTTTCATCTTCCAAGTGGCACGTGACCCCTTCTTCCTTCTCACTGGGAGTCATATTAGACCAGCGACACTACTTTAGCTCCCTGGCATGCAGTGAAATGAGGGCACCCCTCTCCTCATCTCAGTGTCCTTGCTGCACTTCACACCTCGGGCCACATAGGAAATGAAGCCAGATGCAACTCTAGAAAGCACTACTTTTTTTTTTTTTTTTTTTTTTTTTAAGAAAAAAGAAAGATGTTTTTGTTTTTGTGCTATGCACTGCAGCTTACCTTTCCCGAGGAACAGCAAACCAGTACTCTGGTTGCTTTATCTTTTTACTGTACTGCTGAGACATGGTGGTGCTCTGAGACGCAAAGGACTTTCTCATGGGCTTGCCTACTTTAATACACAGAAACATCGGAGGAGTCTTGCTCTTCTCCTCTTTTGAAGGAAGCATATCTGAATGAGAGACAAAAGAAATGGGCTGCTTACAGGAAAGTACAAGTCCTACAGCTGATAGAACACTATCACGAAGATTAACAATCTTGTGTGAAGGAATACGCAGAGGCACCACACACAGAATTAAACCTGACGTCATTCAAGAGCAAAACTGGTTTAATAAATCCTCATTCATCCTAAATTGTGGCCATTCATTCACATTTGGTCACAGTCTGTATCGCCCTCAGCTGTACAGTTATGTACAGAACAGTGCTGTAAAACAAATCAGTGAGATGATCAGGCTGGGTGCAAACTGCAACATGAAGCAGCCAAGTAACGGGGACAGTGTTTGACTGGGTCCAGGAAGCCCATCCAGTCGAAGTTAGGTAACTCTGCGTGCACGCACATGCACACACTGATACAGACACACAAAGCCTGATCAGTTCTTCAACTCTGATGGTCAGACAGACAGACAAACACCTTTTGTCTGCACAAGACAGGGTCAACCATAAGAGCAGTTTAAGTTCATTAAATCGCTAGTGAGACAAAAAAAAATGCTTATTAAACTACAGGCTAAATCACACTGAAGTTGTCTCATTCCTTTCAGGAGTACATATGCAGCCTTTTGGTTTTTCCCCTCTCCCAATAAGAATGACCACCAAATACAACTAGGGAGATATCAACCCTTCCAAAAGCAAGGCAAAAATAATTTTAACAACAACTGGTTTTAAAATAAAGACTTCCACTGTAATCATCCTCCACCACCTGATATGAACCAAGTGTATGTCCACTGGTTCATTAAACTACCAAGAGAAGAGCATCAGTGCTCCAGGAGGGACTAGTGCTTAGAGGCACCAGGCTACAGTAGAACTAGCGATATGTGAACACACTATCTAAATTGACTTTTAATTTTGTAACATGCTTTCCAGTAACAGCCTGAATTTTATTTATAATAACCAAATGACCCATCAGGACAAAACAATCACTCAGTAAGACTACATATATTCCTCTTTATCACTTCTTTAAGAGTTTCCATAGCATGAAAGACACTAGACAGATGCAAATAGTGTCAAGAACACTTTGGTACCCCCCCTCTACAGCAATGCACTACTACATTTGATTCTATCAGAAATACACTGACAGGCTTCACTGAAGCAATAGAAGTTACCAATACAGAGTGACAATTCTTAGGCCATAAATTGTCCTGTTCAGTACTGCAACTGGATGACATTTCAAGGTCCTTCTTGAAGCCAGTAAACAGAGGTGAAGATTATATAAACAGTGATCATTGAATAAGGAAAGAGCATACAAGTTACTTATCAAACTAGAAGCTTAGGGAATTTGAAGGTATTTGTTTCTTCTAAATAGCAGATAATATAAAAATATAATATACAAGAGTAAACAAAAAAAGTATTGTAGAAAGAGGAAATTTAGAGCAGAAGGTTATCAATGCAAAGGTTACCGTCATAATGCTGTCCGAGTCTCAGAGGAAACAAGGATAACCAGAGACCTACCTTCAATTGGCACTTGAATTTTCTGCAGCAGCCACAGTCTGATTTCTGATTGATTGTCTAACTGTGTTTCTTGACAGGTCTTGTCTATAGCTGGTACTAATGAAGAGTCCACAGACTCTTTCAGATCCTTTTCCTCTGCTGCTGCTGCGCTGATTTCTAATGAAGGTGCTTTCCTTTCAA
>NW_010338098.1:19437-29055 GCF_000700745.2 Antrostomus carolinensis
CATTAGCTTGGGGCTTTGAACAGCTAAGTGTAAGGTCTATGCCAATTGCTTTATTGTTTTCACCTTTCTGGATTTCAGCCTTGTGTAAGTCTTCAGATGACTGAGACCCATTCCCATCTTTATTGAGGTAAAATTCAATAAGTTTATCTTTCTCTAGCTCTTTCTTAGTGTCCAATGCAGTCTCCACCTTACCTGTCGGGGAACTGACACATTTGTTTACTTCTGGAATAACATCTTGCTTTTCACACAGCTCTAAGTCTAAGTCAGCTTTAGGTTCAACACTGTCCTTTTTTTCCAAGGAATCAACTGTCAAGTGCTCCTGGACTTCTGTAGTGGGTTTGGTTACCTGCTGCTTAGTTCTCCCCAACTCCCTGGGGTCAGCCAGCAAGCCTTCCATTACTGAGATTTTCCTGTCCAACCTTCTATCCATACGAGATGACGTCTTTTCCAGCTCACTGAAGTCTCCTTCTCCCAAAAGGGATTTTTCTTTGGTTTTGATGTCTGAAGCATTTTTTTCCCCAGAAGTGTCCTTGGCACATGGATCCACAGCAAACTTTTCCAAATGTTCAGTGCCAGTGATGTTGTTGGGAAACTCCAGTGACTTTGACTTGATTGAGCCTGTACTCTCAGATGACTGAAGAACTTCAAAATCAGCAGACTTTTCTTTATTTGAAGGCTTTATCTCTTTGGCACCCAGAGCAAGGGATGGATCTCCATTCTGCTGCCTCTTTTCCTTGTTAAGGGATTTGAATTTGCTGAAAGGATTGATATCTTTCTCAGACGATAGGTCTTCCCATTCTCCTGGCCTGTACAGAGGACAAAGATCCTTTGGTATGTCACTGTCAGGGAAAATGATGGATGTACATAGGATGTTAAAAGCAAAATGAAAACAGAAAAAAACGGAAAAGAAAAAATAAATAATATACCAACTTAAGCTATGAAACTCAATGAAAAATTACTCTCTCCAAAATAAACACACATTGGTGGAAATAAGTGACTTTAAAGAAAATGGAGAAAAATGTGGAAAGGATAATACCAAAATAAAGTAAGTAAACCACTTGGCAGAATACGCCACATGGGTGAAGAAATGATACACATGTAGTAACAATGTGCAAGTCATCAGAAGTTCAGTAACCAGAAGCCCACAGGATATGTATTTAGCTGCTGGAATTTCATTCATACCATATTAATATTGTCATTTCCCACACCTAACAATGAGTCAACCCCTACAACCATCCATGCTTCCCTAGTCAGTACAAATGTATTTTTGAGAAGAAAGCAAGGAGGAGACAAGCCGGACCCTGTTTGAACATGTTTACAGCAAAACAGTAACAGGCAACAGAGTTGGGGTTTCTCCTTTTATTTTTCTCCATTACTCTAAGGTACTGTTTGGATGCAGACTTCCCCAAAGATTTCTTTTAAAGCAGGACAGTCATAAAACATTTTGAAATGGAAGATTCTTAAAAACTCAAGAGCATACAACTTGAGCTCTTCGTTACTGCTAAAGAGTCTGAAGTGAAGGAGAACACAAGATTCTCAACACTTAAAACCTACTAAAATGTTACTAGACACTTTAGTAATGAGCATAACAAGTATCTGGAAAGATTTTATTGAAATGAGAAAATGGGGGGAAGTAGATGAATTTCACCAATGAGCTGCCTAAGGACAAAGCCTCGCTTAGAACAAATACATAAGCGGTGCCCAGAGTGTGCACGAATGAAAGTAGTCCAGCCCAGAAAGTCTGTTATGTATTATACATGAGAACTATCCAATGCATCTCTGGTTCCGAAGTGGAAGTATTCCACAGACTGGTATTTCTGTAAGTACTGAGGATGGCAGTTAAGGTGCTGTTATCTTCAAAAGTTTTAAGTATTCGTCTCGGAACACAGGATCATAGAATTGTTTGGTTGGAAAAGCCCTTTGAGACCACTGAGTCCAACCACACCTGTCCACTAGTAAACTGTATCTCTCAGCACCCCATCTAACCATCTTTTAAATACCTCCAGGGATGGTGACTCCACCACTTCCCTGAGTGGCCCGTTCCAGTGCCTGATAACCTTTCAGTGAAGAAATTTTTCCTAATATCCAATCTGTACCTCCCTTGGTGCAACTTGAGGCCATTTCCTCTTGTCATATCACTTGTTACTTGGGAGAAAAGACACACACCTGCCTCCCTACAACCTCCTTTCAGGTCCCTGTAGGCAGTGATAAGGTCTCCCCCCAGCCTCCATGTCTCCAGGCTAAACAACCCCAGTTCCCTCAGCCGCTCCTCATAAGACTTCCAGACCCTTCACCAGCTTCATTGCCCTTCTCTGGACACACTCCAGTGCATTGACAAATGGTCCAAATCTAACCCTCTTCACTACCAGTGAAATAACCCCAGAGACAGGTCAGTGCAAGAGCCCAACCATGCCATGTCACCAGTTCTTTTAACTACTGCTTTTTACTGGTCTCCTTTGCACTTTGGTTCTTATATTCCTGAGCCATTTCTCTTTACTGCTACTGAAGTGTCTAAAAAGAAAGCAGAAGAACAATACAAGTGAATCATTCCTTTGCTGGCATTTTCCTTCCCTATTTGTTTTATTCTGCTGCACTAAAACTCTTCCCCTCCACTCCCCCTGTCTTATTCCATGACCCTCACTGAAAAACTGTAAACATAAGTTCAGGGAAGAACACTCCTTACGATGGCAATGCGTCTTTAATCTTCATGTGAGAGATGTCATTGTAGAGAGCTATTGAGACAACCTCCTCCATGGGGCAGATGAGCCCATATTCTTCACAGCCATTCTCAATTACCAGAGGATCAGACTTATGTGGGTCAAACATGATATTGTTTGGAGTTACTATCATGACTCCTCCAACTACACCCTAAAACAGGAGAAGGAAGAGTTAGCACATCACATGTCATTCACTTATCATTTGGTATTGGATTTTAGGCTACTATCCTAAAAAGAAAAACCTCTCTCCTGCCTCTTTATGCCCCATCGTGCAATGCTTGCTAAAAAAACATTTTGTTTTCAAATTGCATCAAGTCAGACATTGTAAGTAAAGAAAAAGATTGCTTAGTGACACCCAAGTTCCTGGCTGATAAGCAAAAATATCTGAACTATTCAACTTTCGGTGCTGGCTGGTAGAAGCTAAAACTGCAGATTGTTACTCAAAACAGGTTAGAGAATTAAAAAAAAAAAAAAAAATAAAGTTCCACTACTTTATTCTGGATGCATCCACCTTCATACAACAGATGAATTTATATGCAACCAGCATACCTGAAGGCAGTCTTACTCATGGAAATGTCAAGGTTACTATGCTAAGCTACATTACAGATCTCCTTGATCTACTCTCCCAGAGGTACATGCAAAAGGTTTCTATATATAAGGACCTGACATGAAACAGCTTCTCCCTGATCTAGAAGCAGCTGCTACCACTGATCCAAACATATTTTGCACAGCTGTAGAAGACATTTCATTCTTCAAAACATGCTCTAGCCATGGATTCAACAGAAAGGAGATTTCCAAATGGCTTGGTCCTGTACCCTCTCTTCCAGACAAGCTACAAAATTCAACAGACCAACTCAGAAGCCGAGTGTAAATCATGACATCTGACAAAGAGGAGCCACAAATCTACACTGCAGATACTATTAATTATCCAAGGTCATCTGCAAGGCAAGCCAAGGAAAGCTAACAAATAGGCAGGTAAAGGACCACAACCTTGGTTTGTTGGTTTTTGTTTGGTTTTTTGTTTTGGTGTTTTTTGTTTTTATTTTGTTTTGTTAAGTCGGGGAGATGTGAAGTTGATGGCTTGGCACTGGTGAGTACATGTGTGCCTGCTCCTTTGTAAAGCAAAGTCCTTACATATTTCCTGTCTTCTACATGACTCATGTACACATGCCTGGTTTGTGTTTGGATGAAAGAATCAAAATCAAGTGCAAAGGCTTCTCCCACAGGTAAGTAACTCAATTTAGCCAGAAGAGCAATACCTCAGCAGGCTGTACTTCCCACCTAGCCACTGCAGAAACCACGGCAACCAGGGATTTTAGCTACACTGGCAAAGAAGCCATCCCACTTTTGATTGTTCTGACTGCAAATTACTTTTTCAGTCCTGCAGCCATAAAATTGGCAATCTGTATCCTCTGCACCTAGCACACATCACATAACAAAGCAACAGTACTGCCCTAATTTACATGCCAGACGTCAAGTAGCCCCCAATTACTTTCTACAAAATAGCAGACTGAAAAATTGCAGCCTGGTTAAATACAGTCTACATCTGCTCAGTGAGAAAAGAAGCCAAAAACTGTAGGTGTAAACACATCCATCTTACAAAAGTCAGGACTAAGGAAAAAATATATTTAAACTACAATGGTTAGCATCCCTAGTGTTATAAATTCCAGAGAACTGGAAAACTCAAACATGCAGACAGCTAACTGAAACCAGAGTCAACAAGAGTAGATATATCAAAGTAGACAGTTCAGGATGACAGTGTCTTGCAACCTGGAGAAGAAAAGAGGGTTAAAATACTGCCCAAGCCATGTGCCTTTGCTTCTAAAACACCTGCTGTAAAATTTAGGGTTGCAGCCCCAGTCCGAACACGTACATTACAAGAACACTTGCAAGAAAAAAAAGGTTGTATCATGCAATATTTATCTTTGTATTAATACGTGTTTGTATGACACTAGCGAGTGCAGAGGCAACATGAACATATTTGGAAACACTGCTCTGGAAACAGTTAAAATTTAGCTTGAAGTCATAAATGAAATAGATAGGAATGTGCTCATTTTATAAAGCTGTTGCACAATTTGATGGAACTGGACAACTAAACCTGACACGTCGTAACTCTGAAGTGCAGTTTTCTCTGTGTACCCAGTAAAACACTCCTGAACAGATAACTCTGGTAAGGCGTGGTGAGGGAATGAAGATGTGCAGAAGAGCTATTCTTTCATAAAGCAATTATCATAACAGATTGAACAGTGTGAAGAACAAAACGATACAGCATAGTTACCACAGCACCAATAAATACAGCAGTGATAGTTAAAGCCACCATAACATTTACGTCCTTTACGAACACGGAGCACAGTTGCCTCCCCCAGTATTCATCTTTCACTTATCCAAACAGGTTTTGCTTTTAAAGAATCTCCAACAATGCCCAAGAGCCGTGTTCCACCTACCTTACCATCTGTGAAGTAACGACAATTCATTTTTAAAAATTTGACAACCACAGGTTCATCCTCTTCTGAAGTAGAGGACAGGACTCTCTCAACTGGTTTGAAGGCCTTTCTTGCCAAATCAGCATCCTGAAAGGAAAGGAGAAAGGAGAAAGGAGAAAGGAGAAAGGAGAAAGGAGAAAGGAGAAAGGAGAAAGGAGAAAGGAGAAAGGAGAAAGGAGAAAGGAGAAAGGAGAAAGGAGAAAAGAGAAAAGAGAAAAGAGAAAAGAGATCGGTGTAGAGCAACAAGACTAGAATAATATAACTTTAGATTCTGGGTAACTAAAAGGCTGGGTTATTTTCCTTTTGCTTAAGGAAGAAAAGTGGCAGTCAGGTATGTATGCATGTACAATTCCCACAGTATTCTGTATGGAAGGAAAATCTCATGACAGTACAAAAAATCTCCATACAAATAACATGCAAGAAATTAAAAAATGACAAGGAAAGACAGCTCACCGCCTTAAGAGAGGGCCAGTCCCGCCACTGCACCTACACTGAAGACCTCTGCACACAGCGCACTGGTGTGACTCCCCGTGCAGGTGGCACAGAGGTCTAAGACTAAGGTGACACACAGTTATGGACTGCAGGCTTCTCTCCCCTTTCCTCTTCCTTAGTTATGGATTCGAAATGTCTAACTGCTTTAACATCAGCAGGTGGACCGCTAAACTCCCCAAAACTGCTATCTAAAATCATCATGGCAAATCATCCTTCTAAGGAAAACGAAGGATCAGCTATGCCAAGGCCTTTCACAAAGATTAAATTCAGCAGTCTTCCAGACAAGTCTCTATATGGGTACCACCATAATATGCTTAACTAGAAAGGAACTGACTGCACAGACAAAACTAACAGCCTCGGTGTCCAAGGATCCCAGCGCAGGATCCAGGCTCTCAATTGCAGAGCAGCATAGAAATCTCAGGGTGAAACATTAAATAATTCCTCATGTTTAACTTTCTATTCTTTAAAAACTATACATGACACCATTTTCAACTGCTTTGATAGACTGTGGGCCCAAGTGAACTTGTACCGGGTTTCTACATTCAGACAGAATTCCCTTAATTTGGAATATTTTAAAGAGATGGTAAATTTTGTTGTACAGCAAGTTGGAATTAGTGTTACTCAATACACTACACACAGGGTCTGAACTGTAACCTCAAAAAACTGCTATTGACACAGCCTTGAATCTCAGCTTCAGAATCAGAAATTGTTTTGTGAACAGTTTAAGACCAGTGAATCGATGTTTGACTTACAGGGAGTTTATCATATTCGGCATCTGACGATGAAGGAGAAACGGGAGCACCAGGACTGAAAGATGACAACCTTGCAGCGCTTGTTTCTGGCACAAAGAGAATCTAAACACAAACACATTTGTCACAACAGTAAGACAGAAGCTTCAAAAAGTTATTCACTATAAATACTCTGTTCTGCTAGAAAGACAACCCAATATTGATCACTAGTGACTGCAATGCACTCCTCACAACTACTTATTCTAGAGTCCTTCTTCACAGGTGGTGATGGCGGGGCACGTGCAGGTCAAACTAATTACAGGGTCTAGCTCTACATTTTGTTCTGCAGCACAGGCAAGAAAATAAAACATTTTCCACAGGATGAGAACCTGCTTTTTTTCCCCTCAAAGTTACAATCTCAGGTTGCCTTGCAACTATTGTAACTACAAAATAAGTAACACTAAATCAACTGTTAGCGGTCATGAAGTTGTAATAGCAAACTCTGATCCAAAGAGAAGGCCATTGCTGAAGATGGGGGATTTTTAGTGCTAGAAGTTTATAACACTTTGCTATAGCTTGTCTATTTCCAAATACATACTTGCATCTCCAAATTTAAGAAAAAATTCTTTATATGAACCAGTATTTTAGCATCATGTATTGCATTTAAAAGAAAAAAAACAAACAACCCTTACACTAATATAAGTGTACATAAAAACATGATACTTTGTTTGAATTTTCATATTCCCTCACAGTGAATGTCCCAGATTTTTAGTACAGCAATACTAAAATTACAGTACAGCTTTGGACCTCCACCCCAAATAAAAACACAGAGTCAACTGCTGCAAGTGTCAGAGCAAAGAAAGATACTTCTAAAGTTAAAAAAATGTTCACCGTTAGTTTTAAACTAAAAATGTTCAGAAAAAATAAAACCATTTTGCTTATCCCAGCTTTTGCCTGCTGGGTATTCTTAGGCAAGTCACGCCATCTCTTTGTGCCTCAGTTTCCCCATCTGCAACTCAGGACACTTCAATCTCTTCACATCCATGAAGCAGAAGTAGAGATCTGCTATTCATGAACCAGATGTTACCCTTCATATTTGCATTTCCGTTACCTGACTCTCCCAAAACAGCCTATCTCCATTTATTTCTCATCTCACAGTAGACTGACTCATCCCCAACATAATGGCAAAGAGCCATTTCAATTACTGTATCTAACTCTCCAATTCTTTAATGTATTATATTTATCTAGGCTCTCCAAGAATCTGACTCCCTTGCAACAGCTACATTACTCTCTCGAGCTTCAGAGCCATCTTTAAGCTTTAGTGACAGCAAATAAATAACAAAAGTCAGATATGGCAATTACAAAGCTCCCCACCCCTCAATCCAGGCAATGATCTAGCGAGTTCCGCTTTGAGGGATTTAAATTACAGTCCATTATCCTTGTATCCAAGTACCTAAAAGATATGTGAAAGCAGTAAAAAGCTTTTAAATACATAGCAAATAATCAGGTTACATGTATTAAAAAAAACCATAGAATATTTACCTGGCCTGGCACAATCGTATGCGTGAAAAGCTTATTGAGCTCCACAAGCTTGTTTGGGGTGATGTTAAACTTTAATGCTATGCTGTTTATGGTGTCCTGATTTCCTGCCTGAAGAAAGAGTTGAATCTTAAGATACCATAGTGAACACATTCAGCACACCAGTTGAACTAAAGCAATCTAACAGACTGTTTGCAGGGAATAGATTTGATGATCTCAACACCCTCTGTTTAATAGCTGATGTGATAAGCCAGTGTCAATAAAAAGAAAAAAATATTATACTATACAGTGGATGAAGTAGAGAGGTTACAGAGGTTCCTCTCCTCTTCTCATAAAACTTTAAAGCAGCACCACCTGTATTTAGAACTGGTCTGGCAAATGGGGAATAGACACATTGGAGAGTTCACTACACCTTCAGCAGATGCAGCTCGTCAGGCATTTGTGCTGTTGCCAGCTGGGACACTCAGCTTCCACAGTTGCTCTGTGTGATGGAGAGTGGGGTTCAGGGACCTGGCTGGCTCACACAGAGACGTTCTGGACAGAGTAAGCCCTCCAAGCCACTGCAGCAGCACACCGCCACCCTACTCCAGCTTAAAGAGGTCCTGCCTCATTTCAGGACCAAGCACAGGGCAACCACTCAATGACCTAAGCAACAGTCTGCAATGGCAGTATTTTTCAGAGTAACAAAACTGATTACTAAAGAGCCATGGTGCTGAAATAAAAATAGAATTGACAGCTGTGAGAAGGGGCAGAGGACCTGGGTTGAGCAGAGGTCAGGACATGAGCTTAGCTCTTCCCACACAATGATATTTGGAGCAATCTCTATTGAGATAGGTACAAACTGCAGCCAGTATTCACTTAGTAATTTCAGTTTTATGCCACTGGCTCCCCTCTCCACCTCAACAACTCCATTTTCAAAAAGCAGACATGAACAAAGTACACACCAATACTTACAGTATATTCTATGGTACCATGGGGCTTCTGGGAAACCATTTTTTTCTCTTTCTTTTCATTGTTTTTGTTTTGATTGTCATCTAAAGAGGAAAAAAAAATGATTCAAGTAATTGACTTTCAAGATGCTTGCCCATCAACAAGTTCTGAAAGAGATCTACAGGATGTGCAAATTGCAGCTGCGAGCAGGAACAAGAGGGCACGTAAAAAATATCTATTAGGCCTTAAAACCTCATTGCAAGGCAAACAAAACTTCATCAAGTACAGTAGGTTTAGTAATAATTCAGGAACTCTGCAAGAGCAATGTATACGTGACACCGTATCAATACGGAACCGCTCCCATGTTCTTCTCCGTGATTCCTACACAGGCCAGCTGTGGATGCAGGTACTGTGTGTGATGAGCTGCTGCTACCTCGGACACCAGCAGGTGAATGGACACACCGACACTGCATCGGTACGGCCACAGCAAATACGGGTTAATCGCCCCTTCACCACCAGGACATCGTATTTAAATAGGACTTTAAGCTCCGGAGATAAAAGAATGACGAGAAACGTGCGCACACCAGCGAACAGCCGCGCCTCAGGAAGCCCAAAGCCTGGTCAGACACATTTCCCATCAGCTACATCAGGCAAAACTCTCTGCACCTGCGGAAGCCCCTGCGAGGCCCGAGAGCGCACCTGAGCTCAGGGCAGCCTGAGCAGGCGGCC
>NW_010338099.1:0-22435 GCF_000700745.2 Antrostomus carolinensis
TAATGATATTGAAAATGTTTCTCGTATGTCATCAGCCAACTCTACATTTCCCATTTGGCAGTTAGGCCGACTGGTGCTCTTTGTTCCTTGTGAATATTCCCAATGGAAAGACATCAGAGTGCTCAATGTTTTTGTTACATTTAGAAATGTGAGCTGCTTTCCCTTAAATGTTAATCTATGATCAGACAGGGACAGACAGGGAACTTAGTTTATAAATTTAGTAGGAAGCTACCCATTACCTCCATTTAATAGTTTTTCAGGATCATAATTTCCAACCATTAGTTTGAAGATCAAAGTTAGTGTATGTATTCTTTATAAGAGAGGCATGTACTTGTGGTGACTTAAATGACTTCTTCAGTAATTACTTTAGATATTTGTTCATCATTAGTATTTTTTTTCTTTTTCTTTTCATGATTTCAAGACGAGTATATTTTAATTTTAAATCCTTAGGTGTTTGAGAGCATCCAATTACCTACTTAGAGCAACAGAGCACATTTTTATGACCAGGATATGACTAGTGAAGCTTTATTTTGGTGACAGTGGTTTGAGGATTTTGTTCATCTATTTTTGGGCTCTTTTTCTTTTACCAAATACTAAAAATGCATTTTCTCTCTTGGGCGTAAAATCTCTTAAAGAAATGCAGCAGAATTGTCCTCAAACCATTTTAGATGTAAAGGGTCCAAGACTTGCTGCAGTGCCATGACTCTGGAAGGCCACATGGCCCCAGAAGCACTGGATAAGGATGCTGTGTTTTAGGCTCCTTGAACTTTCAAGAACTTTTAACTGGACAGAAAAGATGAAAACGTGACCTAGTTACATAAGTGATAAAGCGTACTGATTATTTTAAAGCACTTAAAGGCTGAGGGAAAGGTGTTGTAGATGTGCCAAGGGTTAATAGTATATTGAATATTCAGAAAACTCTGCTTCCAACACAGTTATGTTAAGATAATTTGACAGTCCAGTGTGTGGATGTTAAAATTACAGCTGCTCAAGGATCTGAACACTTTCTTTTTCTTCCTATTATCTTGCATTTAATACAGTCTCTATCTTGGACAGTGAAGTACTGTGGAATAGCACAGAACAGTTGTATGTGAAGGTGATTATGTTGGAATGGCTTTGCGAACAAAATGTCAGATACTATGTTTTCTAAGAAATGGAAACTTGCTAATGAAGTGAGAGGCTGTGTATGTGTCCAGTTTACTTTCTTCCCTCACTCTGTGTCTTCTTTTCTTCCTCCCCACTGCCTCCAGTTCCTTAAATCAGCAGAGGGCAGCTGAAGATGCTACTGAGAGATTTGAGTGCAGGTGCAACATGAGGTTCTTGCTTTCTTGCGAATGCTCTCTCTTTTGTTCACTGTGTTGCTTGTAATCAGGAGCCAGGCATTAGCTAGATCAGCTGTTCCTGTACAGTATTGGTTCTACCAGGTGCATGATTAGTAAATGATTGTCTTCCAGCTTAAGTGGGGAATGTCAGAGGGTAGTTCAATTTCTTTCACTATTAATTCTTTCACTTCCTTTAAATAAGTCATATCAACAAATGGTCTGTTACTACCACTAATAATAGGGCTTTTGAAATCTGGACATATCACTGATGAGAATCTATCTCAACCCATTTAATGCAGGCCACTACTTTGCCACCGGTTTAGAGACTCTGGTCACTGCAACCACGGGTGGTTTGAAAAAAGAGCTTCACCTGCATCTGAATGACTGAGCAACAGAAAAGAAGTTTCTTTTTTTAAGGAGGCTAATGCATTACTGTAGATTTTATTTTGACTGTCATTTGTCTCACTTTCTGCTAATTGGTAAATGGAGGAAGAGAGGACATATGTTTGTATTGAGCTAAAAACGAATGGGCAAGTGTTTGTGCATTGTAGTACAGCAGATGAAAATCTGTAGCCCTAGTATTTTTAAACCAAAGTAAAAAGATGAAGTCAGCTTTAAAGAACTGTCTTGCACAATTTTTTTGAGTTTTTTTTTTCCATTTTCTTTCTGTGTGAGGACAGATGTGCACTGGATGCAATTAAGACTAATGTGGGCATAAGAAGTAGTGCTAGAAACCCTTCAAGATAGCTAGTAGTTATAAAGTTGATATTTGTATTTACAGCATAGCCTATTACTATAATGAATAAATAATTCCTATATTGTAGCATATATATTTTAGCAGTAGGCAGAATAGCATCAGAATTGGTGAGTAAGATTCATTCTATACATAGAGGTATTAAATGTTTGACTGCAAATTTCCGTACAGCTTTCATTCTTAGGGACACAAAAAAAAAAAAAAGGAAAAAGGCTTCTGCACCCTAGTGAGTGGAGTGAAACCCTATTCACACCCCTTTTTCCTAGTAAAAGAGCACAAGAGAGTCTACAAAAAAGATATTTAGCTACAGACTTATGTTAAAGATTAATCTGTAAGTTCCTAAAATCAAATAATATCTGAACTTACTCTGTGTCAAGAAAATTTTCTTACTTAAATTATACTGCTACTTTTCAAACCTTTTACCACTTGCAGAAAATAACAGGTATTTCCTTTTACTAGGTTTTGTATGCTGAACACAAGTGAGATCCTTAATGTTTGAATCTATCTAGTTGAACAGAAATAATCTTATTCATATTGCAGAGTGCATTCACATCTGTGCATGTATGTAGGAAGCTTGGTTTTACTCATTTCCACCCTTTGCAGGTCTATTTTTCTGCAATGTTTTAAAATCTGTTCCTTGTCTTTTTGCTACAGAGCATTTTGTTTAGTTATTTATTTTAAGGTCTTCATGTCTCTTTAAATGATCATTGAACAGAGAAAGTAAATTGCTGATAAAATTCCCTCAGTGGTGATTCCAGCTAAACCAACCACAACTAGTGTATTAAAAAAACCCACCAAAACTCCCACCCCTGCCCCCGCTTCCTCGCTTTTTCCTCATTGATGTCTAGCTAGTAGAGTGCATGAGAGAGCTTTGACCCCAGAGAGCTTTGCGTGATAGACTCTTTTCAGATTCTTGTGTAAATCATATGAAGGCTCCATGCGTAAACTTGACAGTACCTCACTGTGCATGATATTGTAACTTCAAGCTTTTATGTTATTTAAATATACTAAAATGTGCCCTGTATAAAACTGCAGGTGCTGCTACGCTTCTGTTAGAGCACAGTAATACTTGCCTTGGAAAAACTCTGAGGCTGGTGAAAGAGTTAAGCAAAGCAGCCAGAAACCATTTTCAGCTTTTACTTTGCAGATACAACCTTTTAAGCATACCTACATTTACCTGCAATGGCAATCGTTTTGCATTTTAATGACAAATCAAGTACGCTAACTTGCATTTGAAACGAAAGTGCCTTAAATGTCTCTGGCTGTCAGAATGAGATGTTAGGAGCTTGATGAAAAGAGAACAAAGAAGACAAAGTATGAAGCCTAGATACAGAGCAAAATGAAATAAAACCTTGTATGGCCTGTCAGGGGTGTCAGTTGATATTCCTATCTAAAGCACATTATAGTATTACTTTGCAGCTCATAGCTTACTCATCTGTCTTTTTTAATTCATCACATTCTAGCCCACATCTTTTAAGTCCCATGTGTCAACAATGGAAGAAATCTGTTAATTGACAAATGAGTGTCACAAATGTGAATTGGTGCCTTTACATCAGAGGCAGGTAGTCTCTGTTGTTTTTTGTCGGCTCTATTATTGGCATAAGCCAGTGTAAGACATCTGTCTTTGCCAGAATGAGAGATGACAGCCAAAGAAGGGCTGTCATTGTTTTAGTGCATGTTCATTCTGCTGAGATACTGTATAAAGATAAAATGTCAGTTAAAAGAATATGAAAAACTATCGGGAGGAAGTCCTTAAATTACTTGGGAAGGGGATCTGAGAATTGGTGCCAGAATTGAAATCCGAACATTCCAGTTTGCATCTATCACATCAATTTAAAAATAATACTTTCTGAGTAACTGGGTCAGTTTATAAGGCATTTAGAAGAACGTTATGTTATGTTGGCATAATTAGCTCATAAGATGGAAGGAAAACCATACCTCCACAGGATATGAGTTTATTTATTACAAGTTCATTTTTCAGACATGTATAGAATTGTCTCAATAAAAATATGCTGTGTAGCATCTCTGGCATTGATTTGCATCTGTTTTGAAATATTGAAATTGCCCCTTTCCAATTTCTTTTTCTGTTATAGTTCTATTTTAGATTGATGAATAACATAATGAAATAAAAAGTATAGCCAGCTCTGAGTTGATGAGACAATTAATAGGAAGAAAATTATTAACATAGTTCTGGGGTGTCTAGAGGGTGTACAGTATACAAAAGTTACTCCCAAATCACTAAATCCCTTTGTTGCATTAAATGACTTTTTAATATCTGATAGTGAAAAAGAGAGGAGGAAAATGTTATAATGGAGGAAGTAGAAAAGGGGAATAGAATAGAAGTGTTATAAAAGGCTGCCATTTTGTTTTTTACTTTGGATCAAAAGTCCTAAGAAAGATCAGCACATTAATCTTCAGCAACTTTAACAACCATATGCTATAGGTGCTACAGGGGACTCCCTGTGTGCCCCCCTCCTTTCAGAATAACCTGTGACTTGGGTTCTAAATGACCTTGTCTGAACTTTGGGGGTTTTGAGGACTATATTGACAGAATCTGATGAAGGACTAAATCTTAATTTGTAGTGACACTGGCTGCATTAAAGTTTCAAGATGGATGTTTCCAAACAACAATTTATTAGAAGTATTAATATTAAAATTACTTGATCTTGCATTTTAAGTAGAGCTGTTGATATAGCAGATTTTAGAAGTTCTCAGTTTTGATACTACTTAATACAGGTAGAATTGTCATTATTCACAACTTTGTAGGATTTGTCTGTGTTCATGCTTGGTTTTTTTTTAACCAGCTTCCGGCAACTAGTTGAGGAGCAGAAAAAATGTCAAACTGATGTTTCTCCCTCCCCTCCCCACCATCTAATGTGAGGCTCTCAAATTTTGTTTGTCTTCAATAACTACATTTATCTCCAAGTTGCCTCCTAGCTGTTTTACTGCAGTCCGTGGTTGATGTTGATTGCAGTTTTAATTTTAGTTCTTTTGAGACCAATAACAAAGTTAAATACTTCTGATAAGTGTTAGTAATTTTATGGGTCTTTTGTGTCAATGGGTCTAAGAAGCGAAGAATAAATAGCATACAGCTTCCTTTTATTTTAACTCTTTGGATAGAAATATTGCAGCTTTGTAAATAGATCTTCCTTTAAAAAAAGAATACTAAGAGAGAAGGTGGTTTGTCTCTCTATTTTTAAGAAAAAAAGCTAGACTTTTCAAAGTTCTTTGGAATTCATTTTGCTAGACATAATTTGAAAAGATTATAAACCATTAAATTTAAGAAGTATTTGCTGCTCGTATACAAAGGTTTATGCGCCTAAATTGAACAATTGTAATTTTATTAGCAGGAGCCTTGTTCTTCCATTCCCAGCTTTTACTGGTTCTAACTAGATGTTTAAATTTCCAGTCAAAAGCCATAGTATTAGTGGTGTTACACAAAGTGCCAGGAGTATCTTTCAGGCACAGTTTTTAGTACTGTGTTATCAAGTTCAGTTTCCTTTGAGAAGTGGAAAAGACAACATTGTCTCCATTTTACAGATGGCAAAACTGAGATGTGAGGAGGCCTTGTTGATAAACTGTAGATGCCGAGTGTCATTTTCAGCCCTTCATACTAACTTGCATAAACCACTTCTGTATGTTCCAGGATGGCTGACGTCTGTACACCTGCCAAATCTGTAGTGTTCCTAGAGGTAGTTTATTTTCACATGCTATTTAGCTGCATTTTATATCATCTGATAGTGGGTGTATCAGCAAGGTGATGATACAACTGAGACTAAAGAGGAAGTTAAAAAATTGAATGCATTGTAGACATGGAAGAAATTTTTTTTGTCTCCAGGTGGATCAAGATTTTCTCATATTTGTTCCCTTGTGGTTGAATGATATATAATTATAAAAATAATGACAGTAACAACAAAAAAGATGTGGACTGAGATTATATCTTCTATTGTTGGTGGACTTGTTTCCTTTCCTAGCTAACAATTAAGTGATGATTGGTAAGAATAAGTAAGAAGAACAGTTCTCATCTCTCTAAAAGGAGTGAATGAACTTAATTGTGAAAATTAATGTGTGGGAAGTACACATGGAGCTAGGTGGGATACTTTTTCCATACTCAGTGCTTACTACAAGATGCTGGGTAGAGCCTACAATAAAAATTCAGCTTGTAGAATTCGGCTATGGAAATGTGTGTTTATATGACAGTATTGTTGCTCTTACATTAAGTGTAGGAAGAGAAAATACTAGAATTTGAATACAGAAACATTGTACATGTGTGTGCGCATACCCTTTTGGTGATTCCCCCCCTCCCAACTGCCAGCTGTCATACAGAGTCTGAAACAGACAAAAATTTATTGGGTAATATTTAGAAACATGTCAGTGGTAACGACTGGATCTCTGATTTCAATTATCACCCACTAAATTTAGGCTAATGTAATGCATTTGTAGACCTGTTGAATGCACTTGACATCATGTTTAAAATATTTGAAACTGCACTGTTTTTTAATATCATATGTTGACCATTTTCTTCTTCCTATACACATCTGGTGCATGGCAGCAGGCATCCCATATGACCTATAAAAACTTCAGTTGTGCTAGTTTGAAAGTTTTTTTCTTTTCAGATAATATTTCAGCTGAAGAGAAGAAAGTAGTCTGAGACTACAATAAAAAAATTGGCTTAATGAAACTCTGCTCTAAGATCTGTAAGTCACCATTTTTTCCCCTTTGCAATCAGTGTGTAAACAGCGTTTTAAGCTTTACTCCTGTTGTTTAGCTTTACTTTTTCATTGAAAATCCTCAGAATGTAGGTGCCTTGGCCACTTGGGTGCTCTTAAAACTATTTAAATAACAAATCACCTATAGTCACTATTTTTTTGTAGAGTAATTGAGTGAGATTTAAGGTGGAATCTGTGATTTTACACTATTTGTATTGTTAAATAAGCAGAGATTAATGTTTAAATTCAAATTAATTTAAGTTCTGCTTTACTTACTTTGCAAACATTTTATGTGCTATCATTTTAGAATTATTGAGGAGGATCTTTTTAAAAAAATGTTTCCTTTTCCAAGTATTAGAATACTTTGTTGGAGTGCTGCAAAATAGTTTTCTGTCTTCCAATCTTGTATTCTTTCCTTACTCATCATTCTCATACACGTTAATTAAATTTATATGCTGATATTTGCAACTCTGAGCTTACCTTCTAACTATTGGAATAGTAACTGTTGAAGGCATTTGTTTGGTAGTACCCAAGGGTACTAATATTCACAGCTTTTAGTTTATCTTTTACTGTTTTCATGAAAATATTAGGAGTTTTTAAAGTTATGTCCACATCTGCATGCAAGTAATATAAGAAACATAATAGTCTCCAAATATGTGTAGGCTACTTTAAATAAGTTCATTCTCCACGTCCTAATAGCTGCATAGACAAACTTGGGGAATTTTTGAAGAGTAAATATCTTCCTCCCAACTTGCTTGTACTAATTTTGCTTTGTTGTGGTTTCTTATGTCTTGGAATACATTTTTTTGGTAGTATTCTCAGTGGTTGTTAGCAGGTTCTTTTTATTCCTGCTTAATGCTTCCAGACACCCTTTAGCTGACTTATCTTTAAGAATCTCAAATTTATTTTAAACTGAAATTGTTATAAAAGATTCTGAGCGTGTTATCTGTTTCTGAAATACGAGATAGAATGGCAGAAGCTTTTCAAAAAGGTATTGGAAACCTGCCTTCTGGAAGAGGAAACAAATCTTCAAGATTAAATTTCAGTAAATTTGGATGTAGGTCTTCTGGTGAAATGGGTAAGGATGTACAGTCTTGTTGATGATTTGTCATTTTCAGAATTACTAAAAGTGTCTTGGATGGTAAGTTTCAGGAGTAATTTCCTCTGATGCTTATTTTCTGTGGATGTTGTTTGGTTTTGGTGTGGAAATTGTCTATGATTCCATAGAAATTCTCCAAGCCAAGCTTTGATGTAGATGGCATTCAGTAATTGCAAGAGATCTACGTAGTGGCTTCACGATGTAATCGAAGTTACCATAGAAAAGGAGCAGTGTTTCCTCTTCTGATTTAAGATTGTCCAGTACAATGCTAAAACTCATCATTGATCACAACTCACAGAAAATGCCTATGTAACTTTATTACATCCAGACTATATATAGCCTGTATTTATCTTCCTTTCATAGAGATACATTTTTCTCAATGGAGGATCCCTTTAACATGAGCCCTGCATTGTTGCTGTGGTTTTTTTTTTCCCTTGGATATCTGAAAAATTAAACCTAAAGCCTGAGAAGTCTTCAAAATATAAATTTCAATAATAACCTAAGAACAGACTAAGTTTTAAATAGCTTGCAGAACTTACTTTGTTCTGTTATATATTTCTGTAGTAGTTCGGGACCTCCTGATGAGCAGATTCTGTTCTGTGCCATCAGTTCTAACAGGCTTTGTTGTGCCTACTAGAATGCTGAGATTTTGGAAGAGTGTGGGATGGGTATTTCACTTGTCTGTTTTGATATGTTCTAATGATAGAATATTGGTTTGGAAATATAGGGCATTCCTCTGCTGCTCTGTTTTGCTAACCTTTCTGATTGCTCTGTACTCAGTTCTCCTCAAATCACTCCTGTGCTGCCTGACTGTAACCTTGGACGACCCAGCTTTGGACAGTTTTGCTGGCTTCCACTTCATTCCTACCAATTCTTCTAATCTGTGTGACTGCAAAAAATGTATCCTCTGCTTCCAGGTATCTTCCCTCACTTGATACTGTGGTGCTTGCCAACCATACATTTCTACAACCATACATTTTCATACAGCACCTAACTGTACTTTTCCCTTTTCTTTAAATCAATAGGACAGTTATTGCTTTCAGTACATCAAGGTGGAACTTCTTCATAAATATGTGTTACTATGGTTATTGCAAGTCTGTTGTAGATGGTGCATCTGTTGTCCACTTGCTGTGTCAGAAGAGCATGTACATACTTGAAGGCTAGAGAAGGAAAAATATTTAGTGTGTTGCTGTTCTCGCCTTGTTAAAACTGATATGTCTAATATAAAAAAGTGCATGCTACAGTTGTGAACTTTAAACTAGGAGGTTCAGGAATGTTTATATTACACGAGAAGACAAAGTATATTTTGTATATCTGTAGAGGAGGAAAGTAAATACCATGGTATTTACTATAATTTATAAGCCCCATCAGTAATAAAAGTCTTGACGTGTATTAAACTTAAGCCTTATGTTAAGGTTGTTGTCCTATTTTCTTGTTACTTCTCATGAATGCTTCATCAGCCATCATAGTCCTGTGAAGTGATTTCTGTGTAGTAATCAGATATCATTGTAGAGAACTGTAATCAGAATAAAAACCAGTTTGTACTTTGTGGTTAAATAGTAATCAGTTGACTAAGAAGAAGCAAAAAGCATTACACAATTTCATGAAAGCCAAAAAGAAGAGATAAAATTAGAGAAGGATGTATTCTTATCTTTGTTAATAATATATGGTTTACTTTCGGTTCGTGACTTCTGTCACCCAGTGCTGTCCTTCTGTTGAATGGTCTGAATGTCCTTCTGGCATAGCTTAAATTAATCCTTGTTTTAAATGTGAAAAAATTCACATTTACTTCACTGGAGAGGAAATAAGATAACAAAGAAGTTCGTGTTCAGAAAGAGTATAAAGGAGTTTTATTTTGATATTGGCTTTGCATTTTGACAATGCTTTGTGTCGCTTTCTCATTGCACGACTCCTACAGGAGGGTGGTGGTGGATTATGTGACGACAAATGTCTTGGGAACAAAAAGGCCCTTTTTTGCCAAAGCTGGAAGATGGTTCTGGCTCTTCTTCTTTTTTTTTTTCATTTTTTTTTCTCTTCAAATAAGTCCAAGAAAACTGCTGACACTGACAGAAGAGGAAAATGTTATTTATGATGACATCATGTATTACCCAAGCAAATCTGTTTTGAGGAAGATTGTTTTTTATGGTGTGTTGAAATAAAGAAACAGTGAATCATTCTCGAAGGAGTATTGATTCAGATTCTTTTCCCTTCTATCACTACCGCCCCACCCCCAGTTTTCCTTTTCTTCTTTGTCCATCTTTGGAGGGGTCTTAATATTGATGCTAGCTGCAGAAGGTTGTTAAACAAATTGCCTTCAGTCCTTAAATATAGCTGCTTCATGTGGGTTGATGTTATGCAAGAATAATCTCTGCTGTGTGGCTGGAGGCCATACTCAGCTGCTACTGAATAACATTGGTACTGATTTACTGGCTCCAGCGACATTTCATTGCAAACTTTTATTTGGAGGTAGTAAGTTGCCTTTGCTAAACAACTGTAGCAGCCTCATCTATTAGTGAAAGTTGGCTATTTTCAAACAGTATTCCACTTACAGATATATGACTTAGTTGAACTGGCCTTTGTCTATAAAATGCTGTGAATAAGACCAGTCACAATATTTGTTCAGATGATGATGTCATCAGCAACAGAGAAGAAAGCAAATGAATAAAATATTGAAAATACTCTAACATTTAATAGGTTAAAAAGAAAGCTAACTGGTAAAGTTAGATAGATAACACCAGTTTTACAGATAATGCTAGGCAATAAGGCTAAAAAGGAGTTGAGGTTAGTTATGTGAGTGGGAGGAAAGAGGTGATGACTCGGTGTAACTATTAGACTATGACTTGAGCAAAATTCTCAGACCAAGTACTGGTATCGGGACTGAGACACGGGGGAAGCTGGGAGGTCAAGTGTCTGTTGGCTGCTGGGATTACAAATGATTCTAGAAAGGGGGATGTCACACAAACCTTGTAAAAGCCTTTTGCTTTAAAGTTAGGTCAGAAATGGACATTTGTGACTGCTTCATGAATTTTAGTTTGTCATAGTTCTTAACTCCAAGAAAATACAAAATATACAGAAACAATTGTGGAGATGTTCAAATTGTGACTTAGTAAAAGTTACTTGATCTTTTCATAGTTGATACTAGTTAGCCAATTGCACTCTGTCTAACCTCTGAGGGCCCCATGAATTCTTTTTACTAAAAGAAAAGTAGCATGGATTTAAGCAGCTGTTTAACAACACATCTTGTGCTAAAAAGCCCGCAATGTTACAATGAAATTCAAGACGATGGTGATGCCTGTATTCCTACTGAGCAATCCCTTGTTTTGTGAGGTTTTTTTTTTTCTTTCCCCTTTTTTCCCTGTCATGTAGATTTGAACTTTGATATAAAGTAAGTATCTACACTTTTTTTCCTGCTGTGTAGCCTTCTGAATATGCCATGTGTGCCTTTGCTAACTAATGCTGTTTTGAGAAGGAGGGGCAGGTTTTGCAGTGGGACATAGACTTTTTGGAAAACAGTTTGAAACTTGGGAGTTCTGTGTTGTGTTAGGCAAGATGCTTCTGATCAGTTTGTCAGAAGAGGTTTATCACTGCAGAAACACAGGAAGAGGAAGCGGCAGTGGTCTCCACAGAAGCAAAATCTAGAGTCTCACAGGTAAGTGGAAGTGTTGCCCATGAGCAAGACAGGGGCTTCAGGATCACAGTGAATTCCTAGCTTGTTCAGTGTAAAGCATTGACCCTCTTGCCTTAACTTTGCCAGGAGTCAGTGCTTTGCTGGGAGCTAAGATTTAACATATAGTACTTCATTTCTGTGCAAAGCAAGCTGTGTCCAGCTCTGGAGCCCTCAGTACAATAAAGACGTGGACCTGCTGGTGCAGGTCCAGAGGAGGGCCACAAAAATGATCAGAGGGCTGGAACAGTTCTCCTATGAAGAGAGGCTGAGAGAGTTGGGATTCTTCATCCTGGAGAAGAGCAGGCTCTGGGGAGACCTTATTGTGGCCTTTCAATACTTAAAGGGGGCCTATAAGAATGATGGGAGCAAACTTTTTAATAGGGTATGTTGCGATAGGACAAGGGGTAATGGTTTTAAGTTAAAAGAGGGGAGATTTGGACTAGATATAAGGAGTAAATTTTTGATTATGAGGGTGGTGAAACACTACCACAGGTTGCCCAGAGAGGTGGTAGAAGCCCCATCCCTGGAAACATTCAAGGCCAGGTTGGACAGGGCTTTGAGCAACGTGATCTAGTTGAAGGTGTCCCTGCTCACTGCAGGGGGGTTGGACTAGATGACCTTCAAAGGTTCCTTCCAACTCAGACCATTCTATGATTCTAGGTGCTGCCACGTGGTTGAGAGTCCTATCCCTCATTTCCCCTCACTTTGACTAGCGATATGATATATCTTACTTTGTAATTCTTGAAAAGTCAACTTGATTGATTTTTATTTAATATGTGTTAGGTCTAAGCTTTTCTCCAGTCTCCTTTTAACCTTGTCAGATTTCTCTCTGGTCTTCCTTCTGCTCCTATTTTGAAACAATTAAACTCTTGTAATATAAATTGATTTACGTCTCAGCTTTGGTAAGTTTTTTTTTTTTTTTGAGAAATGTGGAGAAACTGATGCTTGCAGAAAAAACTCAGTTTTCTGTTGGGGAGACCCTGCATGTTGTGGACAGAGCTGTGAAGACTGAGTCCTTGCAAACTTTCAGTTATCCTGTAACTTATTCAACATATCTATATAAAGACTACAGCAAAGTTGGTAAGACTCCTTTCACCATCCATAGAATCATGTACCAGCATAGCAGTAGTATAGTCTGTCTGTACTATAATATAAACTGTCACAGCACCTGAAAATATGACTGCTTTTTCCTCCAATTAAATGATAGGTATATACCATGCGCTTAACCATGTTCTTAGTTGTTTTGTAATACAGGAATGGAATTAAAGTCCTGATGTGCTTTGCTGAGTCAAGATCTTCGTGGATTCCTGTACTCATGTTTCATGGTGTTAACTGTCTACTGATGTTTATTCTTTCTGTTACTAGCCATAAAGTTACAAAGCAATTATACTCCCATAAGCTGTCCTTTAATAACCTCTCTCATTTGTCAGAGTGCATTAGGCCCTTGCAAATTTTTACAGACAAGCTATTGGTCTTCATGAACTAATAGAGTGCTCTGATGTGCCAACTCATCTGACTTGCCAAATTGCTTGTGGTTCAGAGGGGAGCTCACTTCAGTTTAAAGAAATATTGTACACCTCTTTCTATTAGAGCAAAGGATTTTCAAACGAGATTAAAACCTGATTTAGCAACAGTCAACAAACAATGCTCATTTGAACCATTCAACCTTCCAGTTCTGCAAAGCTTATGTTTTAAGCTTTTCAGTTGTCTTTGGATGTGAATGTAATTTATGTTAAACTAGAAGATGCATAGTGAAGTTCATGTGGTAAGTTGTGGTGGTCTTACCATGAATATGTATTTATGATGGTACACCTCTGTGAGTATTTGGGACTTCAGACACTGCTGGTTATATTATAAAGGTATAACTCAGTGTGATTCTGTCTTCTTCAATTATTTTGTTTCTTAAATTAATGTTATAACTACAGGCAGTGAAGGTGTATTCCTCCTAGTGGTATACCAACATCAAGTGGATATTTGGGGTTGTCATGTTCTTAGGTTACCTGCTATAAAGGAAAGTACATGAGAGGGAAAAGCAACTACCTGTAAAACTGTTTAGTATTTTCTGAACTGTCTAGTGTTAAGGATTACAAAAAGTGATAATTCTATTGCAGTTGTGGTAATTTAAGTATATACATTTTCCTTCACTCCTGACAATCCCTTCAACAGATAGAGAGCTCTAATGCTTAGGGTACATACTGCATCTCTCCTTCAGGGATTGCTTTCTCCTTGGTTAGATCATATTGAAGCCTGATGGATCACTTTTACTTTGTAGATATGTACACTCCAGTATTCAGTTCTTTGATACACAAGGAGACAGATTAAGTATACAGACGCCAGTCAAATAAACATGCTTTGCTGACCTCTGACTGGAGCTGGGATATAGCAATATATAAGTTTGTAATAAAAGTAGCCTGTGTTCTTTTGAAATATTCAGTTGTATTTTTAGCATTGTTACTACTTGGAAAATAAAGCTTTAACATAATCTATATCCCACACTTCTAGCAGTTCTAACAGAGTTAGACTAGAGACAATGTATGTCATTAATGAACAATATAATTCACAAGGAATACATTAAATTAGCAGGTAAGCAAGCATTACAAAAAGTTATTGACTTTGACGGAAGTCTTTTGTATTGTAGTCTCTCGTATCTTCTTTGAAGCAAACATTATTTCTTCTTTTTAATTGCTTATCCCACCTGTGCTGCTTTATTATTGTAACAAACTGGGTAAACTATCTGGCAGAGAGATTTCATTATGTTGATGCTGTTTCTGTTACATCTTTACTTCTCTTGCTTGCATGAATATGCCCATATATGTATTTTGCTGGAATTCTGTCTCATTGTTGAGCTGTTAGTCTCAATATTGCATGCATGACTTTTATTTTTATTTTACAAATATCCATCTGGCAACTGAAGACAAGTATTTTGTTGACAGATTAGAAAGGTTCAAGGTTCTTGAAGTTTGCACATCCTGTGAAAAAGACAGGTCAATTTTTTCACTCTAGGCATCTGTCTTTCATAAGCTCATAAATTGCTCTTGAAGCTATATAGAAAAAAATACTGAAGGCAACATCATATTTAAGAGTTTAAATGTGCTGATTGGAGTGTCTGAGAGTCTAACCTCAGGCAAAAGGTCTCCAGTTCAGTCTTTTTGACTGATGTGGAGTGGTCGACTGTTAATAATTTCATTTTGAGACCTACTAAATGAAAAATAGGAGACTCGTAGCATCAGTATCACTGTTGATCTTCCCTAGAAAATATGAACTCATATTTTGATGTATGTTTCCATTCCTTACACACTTAACTGTTCTGTATTTTAGCCACTGCATGTGTTTTTTTTTTTTTTCTTAATAAGCCGTGATTTTATATCTACAGAATACATAACTTGCCCTGCAGGACCTTAAGTTCATTTTTAGTCTGCGCTATTTTTATTTATAAATAAAAAATGGGTAACACTGCCATTAGCCATTTTATATGCATGCACTGCTGACCGTGCTTGTGAGTAATCTGTTAAAGAGTGTGCGTGTCTTCAGTTTGTAGCAAAATGGGGCCTGGAATAATTTAATATTTTAAATTAACCTAAAATGTGTTACTTTTTTGTTTGAACTTCATCTGAATTTTTTTGGTGAGTTAAAGGAAAAGTGGCAATTAATTTGTGGGAGAATCAGAACAACAGTCCACTTTGTCTAATAATGTATTGCTAAAAGTGTCTGGAAATAACTATGGTGGAGGAAGAAATTGTATAAGAAACAATGGAGAGGGAATTTAATCACAGCAAACTTCCCCTTCAGAAGTGTTTCACATGGAACCTTTGTTTAAACATGGTTTTTGATGGCTGTGTAAAATCAACATGCTATAGGTTTATGTCCAATCCTTGTCAAATATGAGTGTTTTGTACTTCAGTCTCCCATTTCAGTAGGTATAAGAGGTGAAATGCAGGACTGATCATCTCTAGATTGTCTTCTGGAGTTCTCAGGCTTGTTTGTTTGATAAAGATGTTTCATCATGCTTTAATACAGGATTGATATTTTACATTTCAGAACTTCAGAGGCAATTTTGGCAATGGTGTGTGGGGCAGAATATTCTACCCCATTTCTTGTGTAGCCTGAGTGACTGTTCAGTGAGAAAGTTTGTTTTGTTAGCAAAACATATCAGCTGTGCATACATTTTTAAAAGTTTTTTTTTCCTCTGAAAACAGGTGTATTTTCTGGAAGTGTATAGTTTTTATAGATTTTACACATGAACACTAGTTCTTCTGAAGGTAAAGAATTATGCACATAGTCATTACCTTGCTGAAGAACTTTTTTTTTTAAGTGATTGTGAATGTGCGAGAGTTGAACAGCTGCTATAAGATGTATAGCTCATCCAAAGTTCTAAGAGCAAAGAAGCGGTACTGAGGAAACAACCTTTTCTTCCACTGACGGTTACATTATTACTTTTTAAAACTTGTCTGGGTTGACTTTCCAAATTGTTTGCCTTCAGGATGTTTCCCAGTAAGTATTAAGAGATGTTCTGGATAGAACATTTTATAAATTATTTAAAGTAAGGTAGACTTTTTTGAAATTAATATAATTCTTCAGAAGTACTTCTTAATACCCAGCCTATATATGGGGTATGTATTTAGAATAACCCTGAAGGTCAGTTTTTAAGTACTTGTGTTCTAGATCCAAGTTAAAAAAATATAAAAATGCTAGTGAAGATCAAAACAAGTTTTAAAATCTTAAGTATTTACTATACCTTTGGAAATGTAATGACCTTTGGTAGCAGCTATTATCTTGATTATGATTCATATAATGTTCACTAAAATAAGGGTTTAAAATTTTTAAATTAAAATTTTAAAATTATTCTTAAGCTTCCTCAGATCATGATAACCTAGTTTAACTGTACTGTTCTGAAGTTGGTGCTCACACAGAGGAAGAGGGAAGGATAATTGGGCAGTCACTGTGGCTCCAGAAAGTACTGTTTTTGTCCTTATTAAAGGGAGGTGTTTTCCCTTCTAATTGCCTCAGAAGTGTTACTACCTGTGCCTGGCAGTTGCTGATTTACATAGAACATATAACTGAACTGCATACAACAGAATATGTTTTTAACATTTTTCTAATAAACACATATATACTGATTACCGCCCCACCCCCTTCATTGTCTCTAGAGGCTTACTTGACTTCAGTCTTTTTAGCATCTGTACCATGCAGTGATTTTTATTGCTTGTTTATTTGTTTTTTAATGAAACCATAAGTTACAGAATAGAATCTCAAGGAGCTTTGTGTTTTCTGTTTGAATCTGATCATCAGAGCACTATTTAGATTTTTGTTGTTGTCCACGCCTGGTGATTTTTTTTTTCCCACCTCTCATTAAAATATTCTTAAAAAATTGAATGATTCTGAGTGAGATCAAAAGACACCATTTCCATGTCAGTGTTCTAGAGTTTCTCTTTAAACAAAAAGAATATGCTTGTGGTTTGGTAGGGGAAATAAAACTTTCTCCATATAGGAGAAGGGGAAGTATACCACCTTGTGAAGAATATCTTTGCAATTGAAGATAATTAGGTTATTTTAGGTTATGTTAGGTCATCACATTAGCTATTTAAAAGCGCATCTGGAAAGTGCATAGTGTGCTTTGCCTGTCTCTTCATTTCCTTAGATGATAACAGGGTAAAGAATGTGTGGAACAGGACTCTCATTTTATTTGGTACTTAATACTTTAAAATTGAGCATGGTTACCAGGACTCCCATTGTAGGAGATGAGAAGGTAATGACAAACTTCTCCTCAGTTTGGAGATCATTTTTTTATGCATAAATGTGAATTTCCTTAGGGTATTCAGTAATGTTCCAACTTTGCTGCTATGGTATATCAAACATACTGTAAAATCAGAGAAATTGACCCCAGTTTTTGGCAGACTGGGGTGCCTTGGGGCATATTTGTGCTGCTTCTGTGATGTGTAGCAGTCTGAGGTAGCTTCTTGAACATCCAGGCTGAAGAGGGCAAAGAGCACATCAGGCTGCCTTCAGTCTTGGCTTCCTATGTGGTCTTCTGGGTGAAGTATTCGCAATGTCTACATAAGGAACTCATCATAAGTGGCTTGAATACTTCTTATTGATTAAAAAAACCTAGTGTCACAAACAAATCTGTTGAAATGAAGAAGTAAAATATTTAAGGAACCATGGAGTATCAAGATTCTTATTTTTATCTCAGTGATGTCTTTTGACTGTTACTTTCATGTATTGCTGTTTGTACTGTGCTGACAGACTGAAAAGAAAACTGTGTCTCTAATGTAAAATATGTGTAATCTAGGCAGAATGTGTAAGCCCCATTCTGTCCAATCAAAGCACAGAACCTAATTAATCTTCAAAAACCCAACAAACTGTGCATCTCTGTTCCATTTTTTAACTTCTTTTTTCATTTCAGTCAGTGAAACAGAAGAGAATATTGGATGCTGGAAGGGACGTTATCTGGCTATATCTTAAAGATAGGTCCTGAAATCTGGTTGTGGTGTCATTATTTCAGCTGCTGCATTTCTGTCTTTCTTTTCTGTCTCCCTGTTCCCCAATGAGATTTTCCTGAGTGTAAAATTTCTGAATGTTATGAGAAGTGTCTCTCCATCCTTTTCACAGCAAAGCATTTTGAACAGCAATGGTATAATTATTACTTGACATTTAGGCTGAGCTTGTACCGCCTTGGCTTCACATAGTTGTTTTCTTTTTTTCCTAGAGCCTAAAAAGACCTTCTTGATGGCTAATTCTACTTAATTGATAGACCCTTTGTTTTAAAAAAAACTTTTGAAATATTTTTCCCAATGTTTGTGTATCATTTTGGCTGTGCTTTAAATGAGTGTGCCATAAGAGTGTTCAATAAAACCATCTCTTATTCCCATCCTTCCTTTTTTGTTGTTGTTTTGGTTTGGTTTTATTTTTTTACTAGTTGACTCTCTAAAAAAGAATTCTGATGGTTTTCTTATGTACAGCCAAACTGGCCAAACCTTCTCATCTTTCCCACCTGTATAATCATAAGGTTGATTAGCAAAAGTGATGAATAAGAAAATGTGAACGCTGAATACATTGCTTAACCTCTCTTTGCTCTACACTTGCATTTGTAGAGACTGAAATACTAAACCACACAGAACAGTGAAGCTTAATGTGTGTTGGTAAATCACTTAAGACTGCCAAAGATACTACAGAAATACCTTGTTAATGTTGTCTGAATTATGTCATTGTTTGGTCAAAAAACAGAATCAAATGTGTTCTTGCTTATGCTGCTGAATTTATGTTTCAGCATATTGTTTTCCAGCTGTGATGATCTTACAACATGCTAAAGTTGGTAGGGGTCTGTGTTTTGATAGTGTTGGTGCAGCATTTTATTATTAATCAAAGACAAAACCATTTCTGGTCCAAGAATTACAAAGCTATATAGAGTTAAATTTTTCTCTTCATGTTCCCCAAGTAAATTGCAAATTAACACTAATAAATCACATTGCAGCACTTGATAAGAAGTGAAGGTATTTTAATAATTAAATAGTTCTTTTCCACCCCCTCTTCCTTTTTATGTGGTGATTTTCTAGACTCAAAATCAGCATGTCTCATGCAGGCTATAATATATAGTTGTTTCAAATCAACTTTACTTACTGAGCTTTTTCTAGTAATGGAGCTCTGTCAGCAAAAAGCATATGCAGCAGCAAATGATGAACGATGGACTTGTGTCAAATGGAAGCTTGAAAGGTGCTTCTGTTGTTAGATGGATTAGTCTGAACCAGGAGTTCAAAACTCTTCAAGTGTAATTGTTTCAGAGAAAAGGTATCCCTGGATTGATAGGAGAGAGTAAGCACTGAGAGTCAGAGAACTCCTTCATCAGATGAAAGTGAGGGTTTACTAATCCACAAGAAGGATAGGCTTTGTTGTCATGAGATTGCTTGCTTGATATTTCTGCAAGTATTCTTTTTTTTTCAATGTGAAATTTATGAAGATTTAATTTTGTCTCAGTGAAACATACTGATTTTTTTGATTTTTTCTTGCAAAATTATCAAGCTTAATTCCAGTTACGTGGCTATTTGCAACAGCAATTTCAAAATAATGTTATATTTTTCATACACTCTCTAAAAATGTTGGTTTCTGTTTCAGTAGTCATTGTCTTAGCTCTTTAGTGTGCTGTGTTGTTCTATCAGTTACAGGCTGATGAGAATAGAGTTAACTATTTCAATGCAAGACCTGCTTGTGTAAACTGTCTGTAAATTGTAATTTTATATAAATAGTATTCTGTTACTGCAGTTCATTGTTAGATGTATTGTGGTCTCATGTTGTTATTGTGTAAATCTTATTGTGAAGAAAAAATTTACAAACTTAAAAATTTCTTAAAATTAAGAAACTTGTATTGGGAATTAAACTTTGGAAATATTTTTCCCGATTTTTATGTATCATTTTGGCTGTGCTTTAAATGAGTGTGCCATAAGAGTGTTCAACAAAAGAATAACTATAAGCAGGGAGGCTTTCACTGCTCCTCAGTCTTTCCATTGTGCCAGTTTTTCTTCTCTTCTGCTTCTTTGCAATAGTTAGCCGTCATGTGAACTGAAAGGTACTTCAAAACACTGGAAGAAAATAGTCTGAAAGCTTCATGAACATTTGCTTCATAGTAAAGAGAAGTGAAGAAGTTGAAGACTTTTTCCACTGACAGGTGTTTGTGTGTCAGAGCAATGAATGCTTTTGATGGCAAACCCACTTGCTTTTCTTCATTGTACTCTTCTTTCTAAATATAATAGGAAAAAAAAAGAAAAATTCTGACAACAAAAACAAAAATTCTCCAAACTATGTAATAGAAAGCTTGCTTTATTTATTTATTTATTTTTAAAGAAGAAATTTAAATTATTTCAATGACTATTCACTTTCTGCATGGGGGAAAAAAAAACCAGCAGTTGAAGAGTGCCTGGGAAAGGTGAAGGCACTAGTAAGTTGTATTCCTCATGTTACAAAAATATGGTCATCTGATGATTGGTTGGTGCAAAATTGCATTGTGTTACAGATTACAGATCCTTCTTTAAAAGAATATGAATTGTTAGAGCTCCGTCTTATAGAGCATAAAACTATTCTAAATCACTGGTTGTTTTTAAAATTTGTTTTCACATATTTAAATCCTGTTGTGCAAGTATATTAGCATGGCACATGTCTGTCTTCCTTATTTGCTTAGTTGATAATCTGACTAAAGACAGTAATTGAAGATTATTTTGCAGGTGTTAAATGTTCTGATCTTTGGTTGTTTTCATATATTAAGCCATGCAATGCAATCACATCATATGGAATTGTAGATGCATCAATAGCACAGTCAAATCAAGCATGTGGAAGAGATTAAAAACAAGAGCTGAGAAAAATACAACTTAGGTAGTAAGCCTTTTCTTTCAAACATAAGAAAAGCCCCTCCTGCTTAATATGAAACTACAAAATGTTAAAAAAAAAATAATTACCTAGTTTGGTTGAATTTAAGTTCTTTTCTTTCCATTAGCAGTGGAAGCAATTTGAATGATGGTAAAAATGGTGCTAAAGTGAAGTCTAAACTTATGTAGACAAATGTTTGACAGAAGTGCTGGGATATTCATCCGTGCAGGAAATAGAATCAGATGCTATGTAAATTGTGCTGCAGACTAAAACCAACCCAGTGGCATAAAACAGCCTTCTTCAGGAATACTCCTAATGAAACTACAATGGGCAGAATATGCAAATATGTAACTATAGAATATTAGGTTACTCTGAGTGTGAAGTGAGCAGAAAACAGGTTTAATCCAAACTAGTTGTTCTCTTCCACCTTAAAGCAATTTCAATATAAATATGATCCAGTTTTCACTATTTAGCTTTTGTGGATAACTTTGAAAAATGTTGTCACATTGTCATTGTTGGGCAAATAAAGCACTATTTCAGAATTTCTGGAAATCTTCACTTTTCTGTACAGTATGTCTAGAAAGTTATTTTATAATACTCTTCCTCCAAAGCTTGGTGAAAGTTTTCTGATGGTCAGGCTTTTTTTATATTTATCTTTTTATTTGTGTCATTTAATGTGCAAGCATTCACTAATATCACGTTTGAAATGGATTCCTGAGTAATGTGTGTGCCTTATTACTAGTGACACCTAAGATAACTAGACTTCTGAAAGTCTCAACGTATTATATTGCATCTGTTAGGTCCTGCAAATGCAGGAGAGTGAGGAGTGTGCTCCTAGGTTCTTTGTGTCACCTGATGGGGAAGGAAGCAGGTATCTGCCAGCATCGTCCTGTTGAGCACAGGGCTGCCCTAGCAGGCACATCCCTCCATCCCTCCCTGTAGTGCAGGACACTTGTGTGTCAGGCTCAGCTAGCCTGCAGACCTGTCACAGAGCCCTGTATCAGGTTAGAGGCCAAGGTGTGTGCTGCAACTGCCATGTGTGAGAGTTGTACCTGGGGGGAGTATTAGGAAAAGATCAGATGAATGACTCTAGAGAATGCTCAGTCCCCACCAAATTTGAAGAAGACGAGTTAAGTGTCAGGGTACCCGATTTGTGGATGTATTGCCTGGTGAGAATGCACAGACCAGCTCCTCAGAACCTCTTGCCATACGGAAGGTGAGTTTTTCAGCTTGGCTGAAAATGCTGTATTGTTGCTGCCCTTATGATTTTCTATTCCCCCCAGAAACTTGAGCCAAATCTGTTGTAGAAATAATATATCGGTAGGAAGGTGCTAACAGGATTGCCCTCTGCATCACATTGAAATTTTACACTTCTATGCAATTATGCAAAAGAAAGTATGCGATATTGAGATGATGTGTAAATGAAAATTTTGATCAGGCTTCACCATTGACAAGGTTACTATGTAGTTTTAGCTGCCAGCTATATAGCAGTGATACACCTGTAAGTCCAGGAGCACTGCTTGGAAGCTA